>NC_018259.1:352636-365580 GCF_000227135.1 Leishmania donovani | reverse complement strand
GTGCACCGGCAGGGAGAGGAGGGGGGGGGGTGGCTGCTTCGCTTCTCCACACAGACAGTGTCGGGGGTGCGCCGCGCCCTCAGATACCACACATTGAGGTCCCCCCCTCCGTCACCCGGGGTTGGGGGGGGGGGCAGTCAAGAGAGGAAGAAAAAAGGAAGCAAACACCACATTAGAGGATACGGCACACGAAGACACAAAGAGAGTGCACAACATTATTTTGTTGTTGTGATAGGATGAGGACAGGGCAGAAATAGTGGGTGCCTGGACTATGCCGCAGAGCCTGCTGCGTGTGTACGGGGCACACACACCCCTCTCCTCAAATTCGCACCTCACAAAGCACACCGTCATTACCACTGCGTTCACCGAATGAAGCAAAGAGGGGAGAGGGTTCCTCGATGGCGCGAAGACCGACCACGGTGAGAAAATACAGCGACAGCGCAGTGAGACGCGGTTGGCAGGAGTCGCATCAGGTCCTCTGTTACGCGTTTCGGCATTAATGCTCTACAACAGCAGTCATTGCACAGCTCGCTCGTTCCACCTTCGTCTTGGTGCCTGTTTGCTTTGTTTTGCCTCATGCGCACAAAAAGGCTGTCAGCACACGCCCCCGCCCGCCAGCCCATGCGCGGCTTGCAGAGGCCCACGCAAACAAGCGCGTAGATAATGTGCAGGGAAAAGGGTGGAGGAGGTAAACTCCCTTTCAGATCGTGATAAAGAACGCAGAACACATCATCGACATCCACGCAACACCACCACCACATGCGGCACGTGTCGGCTAAGTTGACGCAAGTCGTGAATCGAAATGGTACGCGCTCATCTTTCGGACGCCAGCTCATGGAATCTCCACGTTGCCCATTGACCAGCCGAGATAAAGAGATAAAAGGCTGGAGAGATCGAGGGAGGGGCGATGTACCTCGCTGCCCGGCTGCACGTATCGCCTCCCGCAGGGCTCATGACGGGGAGAAAAGAAAGACACATTTATTATTCACGTCGCCAACACATCACCGGGCGTTGAGGCCAAACAGCACGGACGTATGCACACAGGAAAGAAAAACGCCAATTACAGAAAAGGCAACGCGGACGGGAGAGAGGGACGTGAAACCGACCTAGTTGACAAGCAGGGCGGCTAAAGCCACACAACCCGCGTGCGAGTAAGCTTTCCGTCGCTGAACCCTCACGCATGCGGTAGAGGACGCGAGCGGAAACACTCAGGCACACAAACAAGCGTGATGGAGACATCAGCGAGACAGGGTGAAGTGGTGAGAGCACGCAGAAGGGCACGTGAGTTACGACGCATGACAGTGAATCCTGCTGTCCAGCCAAACCCGCATCCCTCTACAGAGACACTGAGAAAGAGAGACAAGGAAGTACAAGCACGCGACATCGAACACAATCTCTCAGCGAGCGATACCGCGTGCGCACGCAAAAAAAAAAATGACAAAGAGCAAACACTAGGGAATCATTAAGGGTGGTAGGGAGCATCCATAGAGAAAAAGAGAAAAGTAAAACAGAAGAAACGCCCATGTGGAAAACGAAAACGCACAAAAAAATACAGAAACCTCATCCACACACACGCACACCCCGTCCAAATACACACAGGCAAACACACAGGTGTGTGTGTGTGTATATATACAGACACAGACAGTAGAGGGCAAACGCGCATATGAGAGAGGAATAGAGAGGGCTGGCGCGGTGAAGGCAAAAGAGTCGCTGAGGTTTCGCCACGCACGCATGCAGACACCATCGTCGTAAGAAGCACAGACGAAAGTCACACATTCTTGCCGATCTCACCCGGAGACGTTCGGCAGCACTCGGCGCTCACTCCCTGGAGCCAGAAGCACAGACAAAAAAGGAAAGAAGCCCTAGCGGAGGGGCTTCTGTGAAACTGTGCGCGTGCTTGTGTGTGCGCGCGTGTACGGCACCCCTCTAGTAGTCGACGTCAGCCTCGTCAATATCGCCGTACTGCCAAAGGTTCTTGTGCCCTTTACGTGCGATCTCCTGCGCAGCTTCATGGCGGCGATAATCCGTAGCGTCCACCGCAGAGGCCCGGCGGTCCAGCAGAGCCAAGCCACGCTGCAGCAGCGTCTCACTCAGCGAGGGCACATTCGCGTTGGTGGTGACGGTATAATACACGTTGCCAAGGCCGTCGCGGTACACGGCCTTCGCCAGAACCTCACCGTCAGAGTACTCCTCTACGGCTGCGTAGGTGGCGCCAGCGAGCATTTCATTCGCATCACCAGACTTGAGGTAGGCAAGGCGGGCCAGCT
Source organism: Leishmania donovani (assembly GCF_000227135.1). Lineage (NCBI taxonomy): Eukaryota > Euglenozoa > Kinetoplastea > Trypanosomatida > Trypanosomatidae > Leishmania > Leishmania donovani. The sequence goes on along the minus strand of NC_018259.1, from coordinate 363,313 downwards.
TCGCAAACGCGGGCGTGTCGCGCACCAGCGCGTACTCGGGGCCGCGCGGCACGGCGCGGATGTTCTTCACCGGCACGGTCTCGGTGTTGCCAAAGTCAATGAACTTCACCTCCGCCCTGTCGTCGCGTGGGGCCTTGAGCACTGTGGCCCGGCACCACGTCTTGTCACCGCTGTACTGGGCGATCACGCTTTCACCCTTCTTGGGGGTGTGCCCATCGCCGGCGGCGGTGCGGTTGATGAGATCCTGGATGTGACCCTTCCTGCTGTCTTGCTCTGCGTCGTAGCCCTGCAAGTACACCGACAGCCCGTCGTCGGCGATTTCGGTGATCATGTACGGCGCGAACTTGGACGTCTCGTCGACAACGCGGGCCAGCGCTTGCGGGTTGGAGGCGGCGCGCTCCTGCTCCATCTTCACTGCACGCTGCGGGATGGCGCCCGTGGCGGACCAGATGTGCTTCTTCGCCTCGCGCGCGGCACCTTCCGCGTCTACGAGTTGTTGCGCAAAAGGCAAGCGGTCGGCGTTCGCCACCGTCGCGAAGCCCTCGGCGACCAGCGCGACGGAGATGTTTGTGCCGTCCTCCAGGGTGACAGAGGAGATAAAGTTGCCTGCACGGTCGGAGGTGAAAACCTGAATGGTGGCATTGCGCTGCTGCACGAGGTCGATCACGAAGTCCTTCGCCTCCTGCGCAAACGGGTCCGCCTTCTCGTTTGGGTTAAAAGCGGCGGACGGCGTCACGATGCCGGCGACCTTGACCGGGATCTGAAAGTTCTCCTTCGGAATGTACACGCGCAGCGAGCTGGGGCCGAGCACGAGATCCACCACGCCCTTCAGCGACGGCGGCCGGCTACCCTGCATACCGCGCTGGAGGAAGCTGAGGTAGTAGCGGCTGCGCGTCTCCCCGAGATGGTTCAGCTCGACTACCTTCATCGGCGGCGCAGGGGTGTCGCGGTGAATGCCCTTCTTCTCCTCCTTCGCGCCATCCTCGGCGGCGGCCAGCTCGCTCGCCTTGGAGTTCTTGTCGTTTCGACCGAGGAAGAAGGTAGCGTAGCCGGTCTCCAGCAGCGCCACACCAATGTTGACACCCGTGTGCTTCACCTCCACCGTTGCAGCGGGGCGGATCTCCTTCGTCTCCGGCATCACACGCGCGTACTCGACGAGCACCACCACCTTCGCTCCAATGTACCGGCTTCGCAGGAATTCCTTGGCCTCCCACGAGTAGTCGCGGTACGTAACGCGCGTCTCGGGCGAGTTGCCGTCCTGGTCGCCGTCAATGTTCTTGCTGCTGCGCACGCCAGCCAGAGAGACACGGAAGAGGCGACCAGAGGCGTCGTCGCGGACAACGACTGTGTCGCCGTGCACCACCTGCACCAGCGTGCCAACAAACTCGATCGGCCCCGTGTACACCGGGCCGGGGGTACCGTCCGGCAGCGTGGTCGGAAGACCGGCCACTTTGGGTGCCGCAGGGGCCTTGGAGTCGACCAGGGCCTCCTCGCCGTTAGCAGCAGGGGCGGAGGCACCGTTGTCGTCCTTGGCAGTTTCGGTCGGAGCGATCACAACTGGCTCCACGTAGTTTTTCCAGCACCCGACGCGCTTCTTCTTGGCGGCAGCCTCGGCAGAGGCGATCTCGTCGATGCGGGTGGAGAGCGGCAATGTCATGTTATGAACCTTGACGTAGCCCTTGGACAGGAGCTCTTCCTGGAAGGAGCCCTTTGGGGACATGATGGAAATCATGACGTTGTTGAACCCGTCGAGGCCGTCGTAGCGCACCTTCACATTGCGGTTCTGCAGCAGACGCTCAACAAAGAACTTGGCCTCGGCGTTGATGGACTCGTCGCCGTTGTCCTTTGTGGTGACACCGGTCAGATGGGCTGCGAACTGCGTGTCGCCTAGCTCCTTGACGGAGATGATGAGCAGCGTCGGCGACACCACTTTCTCGACGCGCGACAAGAGCTGCTGGCCTTTGACGCCCTCAATTTTCTCTGCGAGCTCCTCTGGGGCATACGATCTCATGTGGCGCACGTGCTTGGCACTATCGCCGCTAAAGAGACCTTTGCGGGCCGCGCGCGCTGATGCGGACATCTGCGAGTATATTTCGTACAGTTCCTTCTCTATACGCGGCGGCATACGGTCGGGCAGCGTGGCCAAGCCTTCCTTGAGCAGCATGCCCGTAGCTTCCTGGTGGTTAGAGCCCATGATGCGGCCGGCGCTTCGTTGCAATGCCTCGATGTAGTAGTCTTCGACGAACTGCACCTGCTTGCCAATGAAGGTGGAGCGGATAAGCTCGGCCGCCTCGTAAGCGTATGGCTCCTCCGGCGTGAAGTCGCCAGAGGCCGTGCGGCGTGCCAGCTTTGGCGCCTGAATGTAGCTAAGCGTGATGGCCTTGAAGGTGGGCTGGTCCGCCACCGTCGGACCCATCAGGATCATCCGATCCGCATTCTCCACCGCGTACACAACGTAGGACATGGATTTAAAAGTCTGTACTTTTACGTGCGAGTGTGGGAGTGTTCAGCGTGCCCCTGCAGCGAACAGGGTTGAGCTCTTTCTCTTCTTCTGGTGGGCGTGCGCGCGCGAAGCTTTTGAGTGTGTACTCGTACGACGAATCGCCTCTGTATTACGTTGTTGGTGCTGTTGTTGATCGGTGGACTCAATGGCTTGGGTGGGGTGGGGAGGGGGAAGGAAAGCTCTTACAGGATACAATGTGCACGTATCTGGAGTTAGCAAACACGTGAACATCTAGGCGTGAGTGTGGACGTCGTGTGTGCAGAAGGGAATCGACGGTTGAAAAAACAGCGACAGAGGATAACGTAGAGGGAGGGAAGGAGGGGTGTAAAGGTAGCTTCTTGGCGGAAAAGGAGAGGGGCGGCGCGGGCAGAGTTGGGGGGGGGGAGGGGCACTGTGCGCCCATGCAGGTGTAGCGTTCGGCCAAAAAAGACGTACGCGAAATGACGCAACGTGCTCATCTCCTCATTTGCCGCTCTATCCCTTTCTCTCGTGCTCCCTCCGCCTGCCATGCGCCAAAGGGAAGAGGACGCGCGTTGGCAGGATCGATACAGAGCGCGTAAACAGAGCCACAGCAAAACAGCACAAAACACACGTGTCTCCATCCCGCCGTCACACAGACACACACACACACACGTGGAGGAAGGATAGTGCAGCATGTGAGGCTAACGCGTGAAAGGATGGAGAAGGATCAAACGACCCCAGACACGCACAAGCGAATCCACGCACATCCAAGTGGACGCTCTCGTCCAAACGGCTCTAGACGCCGTTGCGACGGGGGAGCAGGGGGGGGGTGAGTGAGGCGAGCCGAACAAGTTGGGGTGCACAAGAAAGCTTTTAACGAGCAAACTGCACGCTCTCGCTGCCTCAAGAGAATACTCGTGCCACTGCAGCAGCATTGCTGTGTAGCACCAGTCGCGTAGCGTTGTGGTGCGGCCGCCAGCAACATCACCATTCCGCAGCGTGAAGCTGGTCAAGTCAGAAGGCGCCATGGACGCTCCTCCATCACCTTGTCCAGGTAGACGTCAACAAGGCGCATGTGAGCAGCAGAGAGCGGCGCCAGAAACGGTAGCGTTACGGCATCCCCCAATGCGCGCCGAATCCCCACAAGCACCAGCACAGCACACAACCGTACAGAAACGTGACAATGGTTGAGGCAGCAGTTCAGCACGGCTACAACTCGATGGAGTACCGCAGCAGTCAGGGTGGGATGACGCTGATAGTCTGTCTCGTCTGGCAGCACTACAGAGGCTAGTCTGTTGGTGCCCTTCACCCCTGCTAGCGACGGCTGCGCTTGCTCGACGACTCGAAGATTCATGTGTACAAGTTCCAGCCAGCCTGAAGTGGCGCCGTCGCCCATGGGACCCTCCAACCACCGCATTACACAACTGGCGATGGCGCTGAGGCAGAGATCCGCTGGGGGCTTGCAAACGGTCAGAAGGGTGTCGAGGCAGCACGCCGCCTGCAGCTGTGCCTCCAAAAAAGGGTCGTCGAGGCCAGCGCGGCAGATGCTAAATACGCGAGTCAGCTGCCGCGACACGGCCGATCTGGCAGCGGGCCACTGTAGGAGTGCCTGCAACGCCTTCACCATAGCCCATCGCACGTTGTGGTGCGTCGCCCCTTCCACACCGGATAGCTCGCGCTCCCAGTACACCAGAAGCCGCTCCACATCCTCTGGTACACAATCCGGGCGGTATACGTCCGCTCCCCTCTCCCTCTCAGCGCCGGGGCCGCCAGCGCGTAGCGCCTCCGCCAAGGACAGCAGGGCGCAGCGCCGCTCCTCGGTGTCTCTGCAGTACGGCCGCTGACGGAGAAAGTGAGCAACAGGGTCCCTGCCACACTGTGGCCCGGGCCAGGCGCGCCGCGACACAGTCGCATGGGCAACGCTGCTTTCATCACCCCCATCGACACCAGCAAGCACTGGAGACGGCGCACAACTTGCATTAGCCGGCCGCGCCAGTTCAGGCAGAGCTGCGTGCACTGGCGTAGAAGCGGCACCGGCGACGGCGTCTTCTGGCAACTCTCGCGCTGCTCCTGATGACAGAAGGCGGGCTTCGTCGACCGAGAGAAACTCACGCAGCAGCATTGAGGCGTTCTGCAGCGCACGACTACTCAGAGGTGCCACGTCCGACGCGCCACCGCCCCTGGTCATTCGGCGGTCTGCACCGGGCAGCGGCTCGAAAGTGCCGGTCACACCGCGCTCCGTCATCGCGCAGGCCTTCAGCTCCTCGGCAAAGAGACAGCGCAGCCGCTCGTTACCTATTGCGCAGACGTCCGGAAACTTCCCCTCCCAGTCCTTGTCCATCAAGCCAAAGCTCTCGCGGAGGGCCGCACGCACTTCCTCCTGCTCCGAGGGCGCGAGCCGCTCCGCTATCTGTCGAAAGGATTCGGGACACGCAAGCAGCGCTGCACCGAGCGCAGTGAACCAGCTTACCTGTGCCACCCGCACTCCAGCTCGACTGCTTTCCTTTGGTTGACGGCTTTCCAGCGCGCGCAGATGAGCGAGAATGCCCCGTACAGCGATGCCCATCGACGACGTCTCAGCGAAAAGAGAGGGATGTACCACGATCACATAATGGAGGAGCTCCGCGCAGCGCTGATCCATGGCGGCGCTGCCGCCGCCGACGTCGTCCGCGGCGCGCAGCACCGCTTTCAGCACCTCCAGCGGGGGTTCATGGGTGCGCGCAATGCGGTCGAGCAAGTGACGAGCACCAGCACGCACGACCGGTCGAGCGTGGCTCGTGTTGCGGACGAGGGCACTCACCAGGAAGGGCAGCAGGCTTTGAAACTCGTTCTGCGTCGCCGTTGGTGCCCGCGCCATCAGCGTGCGCAGAAAATTTTGTGCCGCCTCCACAACGCGAAAATGAATATCCTGAACACGAATGAGCAGCCCTGCCAGTAACTGGGCGATGTCCTCGCTCATTAAGGACCCGCTCTCGCACAGCCTCTGCCCTTCAAGGACGGCAGCACGCCGGATGGACCAGTCGGTGCTTTCCATCGATGTGAGCAAGGACGTGCCACCACCGGCACGACGCGATGCGGCGTAAAGGCGCGTAGATCCAGCACCTGTGGCGAAGGTACCCGGTCCACTTGCGCACAAATGCGGCGTCGGAAGCATAGTGCGCCTCTGCTGGTGGGCGGCCGCCTCCTTTGCCGACCGCAACAGCTGCCGACGTGCCTTGCTTGGAGACGTGGAGCGTGGCGTGACCGCGCGCGCACGGCACGCCACTGCGCTTTGCAGATCATCCTTTAACGTGACGGTGCGGGACGCGTGTGCGGCGTCCAAAGCGTGTGGATTCCGGTGCGCAGCGCGGCCACTCCTCAGAGCCGACGACGGCGACGTAGGCGGTGCCGGCGGGAGCTCCACTGCTTTGAGTTCCTGCATCGCATCCGCGCGTTCAGCGGCCAGCTGACGCTGCAGACCCGCGGGCAGTACGCGAAGCAGCGCCCCTGTAGACGCGGGTTCCAAGACATGCAGGGCCCAGAAGCACCGCCGCGCCGCACGCCGAACCTCGGCGTCGGCGTCACGCATGCGATCGCTGATCACGCGGTGGACCGCCTCAGTGTAGGCTTTGACAGACAGCTGGGCTGATGTCCCCTTGGCCGCTTCCAGGTAGGAGCGCAGAACCTCAAGAGAACGCCGGCGCACGGCTGCACTGGGAGCACCGCAGTCACACAAGAGGCTGTTCACACCCTCGAGGGTAAGCACACATTTCTGTGCCATGGAGAGGAGCACACACATTGCCGCGGCGGAAACCGCCGACGTTGCAGAGGAGCTCGCGGCGAGCCGCACAAGGCAGGCGAGAAACCAAGAGCACACGACTGCAACAGCACCGCGACAGGCGCCATGTTGAACGACCGTTCCCACAGCGTTCACCGCTGCCAACGCGATTGGTGCGCGCCGGCTCTGCAGCGCGTGCAGCAGGCAATTCCTCATGTAGAGGGACATCCACCCCACAAAGGCGCGGCGGCCGGAGATGTCGTCGGCGAGCAAGCACGTCACCTCCTCCAGCAGCCGAACCTGAATGTGCCAGTCCCGCGACGGCTGCCGCAGGCCGACCGAAGGCTTAGTTTGCCGCTGCTCCTCGGCGATTGCGTCGCCGAGCAGCTGCACGCGTCGCAGCACCTCCTCATCCGTCAATGCCACGCTTGATGTGTGCGCCATGATGGTCGTGGTCTTGCGGTGTGCACCGTTGCGTGTTGCTCTGGGATACGTGCGCGCTTTAGGTGTCTTGGAAGCAGCTTCATTCGCCGCTTCTCACGAGGGTAGGGGGGAGGGGAGATCGGCTGCACAGCAGTGCGGCGCACAGCCCTTCCCGACCTCCGCTGGCGGCTGTCCGACGGCGTCTCAGAAGCGGAGACGAGGTGCAGTGTGCTGATTTGACGGTTGTGTTAGCAGCGGGAGACATCAGCGTCAGTGTAAAGGGGCGAGCGTGCCTCGCCCCACCGCGGCCGCTTGACGGCAAGCCGTGGCCCGTGGTCGCGATTACACACAGAGGGATAGAGAGAGGAGGATGGGAATTGACGAGATCGAACGAGGATGGTGAAGCGGAAAAAAGAAAGCGCAGAGCGCATGCGGAGACGCGGTAGCCAGCACACCTACACGAGCACATGCAGACATTCTGCGTACGGTCATGCAATGCTTATCGCACCACGGCAGCACGTCGCGAGCTCAAGTAACGTCAGGGTGTCGAGAGAGTCGAGGAAGAGAAGGAAGTGGCTCGGCGTGCGAGCCTCGTCTTTAGTCGCTTCCGCGCAGGCTCGTACAATGTCACCTCACTGCAGCATGCCATGCCCGTCTTCCCCATTCGCCGGCTCCTCGCGTTGCTGCTTGGCGCTACGTCGATAGAAAACACCATTGTGAACATCTACGGGACCTAACGACAGCCAAAACCTACGAGCACGCACACTTGAGCTCCGCATACAAACTCCTTCAACGCTGCCTCACGTTGTTCGGGTAAAACATGGAGGAGCAGGAGCCTGTAGCGACATGATTTCCAAGGGCACAGACATGATCCTTAGCGCGCGCCAAGTGCTAGGGGAGACATAGAGAGGGCTTTCGATACGTTTGGGTTTCCCGCGCCATCGGCAGACGCCACACACGGAACAAGACGTGTGCGCGAGAGCGCCCGGGTTCCCCGCAGCTGCGCGCGCGTCCTCCTGAACACTTCTGCACTACCCCCTTGCTCAAGCCCACGCCCCTACAAATCACCGCAGCTTTTCACAAGCTCCGTCGCCGCCCGCACTGCGGCATCCATGCTGGTGCTACGGCTGCCCGCCGCGAGTGTATCGCGCTTTCCCACATCGGACCACTGCGCAGTGGTAACTGCGGAGCTGTCCCCAACAAACACGTTTCGCAGCCCTGTGACCCGCGACGAGCAGGACGCAGACGACGATGAGGCCAAAAAGGCCTCGCTGCTGCCACTGGCAAAGCCAAGCCAATATGCGTGCGCGTCCACATAGCGGCGCATGTACGTCTCCGTCGCCGTGACGCGGTGCGACCACTCGCGCAGTTCTTTCAGCTCCACCTTCCCGCGAGCCGAGTGCTTCGACGGCGGCAGTCGGGAAAGCTGCGCGAGTCGAACAGCCTTCGCTTCGTCACTGGCGACGAGGAGAGTAAAGTCAGTTGATTCGACTCCCGGCTCCAACGTTAGATTCGACAGCGGTGGGGTTTCGCTGAGGCGGCGGCACTCCTTGATGCCTGCAAGGAATGCGTTTTGGACCTGGTGGTGCACCTCCTCGGACAAAGGGCAGACAGCCTGGTGAGAGCAGAGCGCGCGGGCATGCGTTGCACCAGGTGGAGACGCCTTTGTATCCAGCGCCAGCGCATGCTCCAACCCATCAATACCATGAACGATGAGAAGCATTGTGAAGCCCTGAAGCGGAGTTCCGAGTACGGTGTCCCATCCCATGCCCTTGAAGCGGGCGGCGTCGCGCCCACCAAAGGGGAAGAGAACAACGCGCAGCTCCGCCTGCGGGGCGATGTGCGGCAGCGGTAGCGACAAGAGAGTGTCGCACAGCGGTGTCAAGTACGGGCCTCGCTGCGTGAGCCACCACATCGCAGTCGACCTCGCATCCCGCGCATTGAAGCTGTCCGCCGATACTGCCGGCACCGAGGAGAAGATGAGTGGCAGCGCCAGCGCATCGCGCACAGGGACTGTGGACGGTGGCGGCCTCAGCACGTGCAGAGCAGGGTGTTTGGCCACCCTCTGTAGCAGGCGCGGGCTGTGTAAAGCGCCGGCCGCAACGACTATGCCCTTTCCGACGGGGATGGAGACGATCGCACCTGCGTCGCCGCGGCTGGGGCGCACTTGCACACCTGTCACACGCAGTCCACGCTCTTCCGATTCGCCGCCATCCTGCGTCGCCACGTCGACGTCTATTGCCGTGTACCCTGTCAGCACGCTCAGTCGCCGGTGCAGCGTGTCGGCGGCAATATCGCCCAGCAGAGCGGAAGGCAATGCGAGACGCCTGCCATCTTCGTCGAGGTACAGGTAGCAAGGAAACACGACACCCCGCTTGACAGGCACGGACGTCGTGGGCAGGTATGGGGCAGCCAGCTTGAGGGTTTTGACGGCTTCGGCAAAGGCCCAGGAGAGAGGATTGCGGACGGCTGCGAAGCGCACAGGCAACCGAGTCCACTGCGGCAATGATTCACAGCTGCTCTGCGCCGCGCGGGACGATGCGCTTTCGGCACATGGCACTGCCTCGTCCGCGATTGGCCAGAGAGAGTTCATGTGCATGCCCCAATCCAGCTGCGCTGTGCCGCCCAGCCCGACTCCGCGAGGGTAGGGCGCGTACTGGAGGAGCGAATATCGATTCGCCTTTGGTGCCGCTGCTGTCACCGTTGCTTCGCCCGCCGTCGCGGGGGCGGCCACAAGGGCCTCCTCCGCCTGGAAAAAGCGCCATGGGCGCTGAGCAAGGTAACCTTCATCGGGTGTGCCGCCCAGGAAGGTGGGGTGCATTCCCTTAAGCCGCGCTTCCAGTGGGACCTGGACAAGGTCCGGCGCGAAGGACAGCAGCCGATCGCGTCGCCCGGCTTCCAAGAGGAGGGCTGATGAAGACGCTGGCTGCGGGTCCCCCCCACTCTCGATCAGGACGATGTGACATATTTCGTTGGTGCGACGCAGCAACTCCGCCGCAGCGGCAAGCCCTGCAGCGCCTCCGCCGATGACGACATAGTCGCCGGCAGGAACGCTGGACGTTGAGTGATGACTTTGATAAGAAGGCCGCAGCTGATTCGTCGAGCGTGGACGGAAATTCACATACCAGCAGATGAGAAGCACCACCACCAAGACCACCGCTTCGACAAACATGTCTGCACGGCCCCACCACCACAACAGATCAGAAAAGGATTAGGACGACCGTAGTAGCGTACACGTACGTTAATCTGCGCGCTCATGACGAAGCGAGCGCCAGCTCGTAGGAGCGAAGAACAGTGATTAAATGCTTTCGAAAGAGAACGAAAAGGGATGCTTGAACGGCATAAAGTGAGGAGGAACATGAACCACCTACAGCGGCACGCATGGAAAGCTTCTGCGGCAGAGTCGGCCACTGACAAATGTGGTAGTAACGGGGGAGCTGCAGCAGTCGTAACCCAGACGACGTAGGAAACCAGCGAAGCAGCCGACAGCGTTTTCTTCTTTTGCAGCAAGACCATTCTCTACCATACAGCATAACTTGAATACCACTCTGTCCACCCCGGCCTGCAACAGGACCATCACGTGTGGCGAAGCAGCCGTCAGCACGCGTTGCAGCCCTCCGCCAACCCAGTCACCTCAGCACGGCCCCTGCCTCAAAGTCTGCCCACCTCCCCGCTGAGAAGCTCACCGCGTGGTGCGCGCACACACACACCGCTCGCGGTGGCTCAGGCGCCCCACACCAGTGCGCAGTGTGAGGGGCCGGGTGTGAGGTACGCTCGAGTCACGCTAGCGCTTTGCCCATCATGCAGGTGGTGCAAACATGTTCAACGTCGCAGGTCACTCCGACACAACGCCATCCAGGACCTGACCGCCAACATCCGTAGCGGTGAATCACTCTGCTCTCCTCTCCCCCCTCCCCTACGTCGTGGGCGCTTGACCCTATCACGGTCAGAGGTGGTCGTGCACCGGCAGGGAGAGGAGGGGGGGGGGTGGCTGCTTCGCTTCTCCACACAGACAGTGTCGGGGGTGGGCCGC
>NC_018259.1:349200-352537 GCF_000227135.1 Leishmania donovani | reverse complement strand
GGGGGGGGGGGGGGGGGGGGGGGGGTGGCTGCTTCGCTTCTCCACACAGACAGTGTCGGGGGTGCGCCGCGCCCTCAGATACCACACATTGAGGTCCCCCCCTCCGTCACCCGGGTATCGAGGGCGTTATCCCACGGAAAAGAAAAAGCGTGGAGGGGATAGAGGAAGGAATGAGTACGGCATACGATGACGAACTTGTGAGAAGATATGTCGGTGCCACCGTTGGCCTTCTAGTGGTCAGGAAGGCAGCAAGAAGGGAAGGGAGGAACCAACCACCCCTTCTCACCGCCGTCCCTCCCTCCACCCGTTTTGGTTCCACATGCGCCCCTCTCTACGCGTGGCGCGCGCTGCCCGAGCGGGGAGAACCGGAGCGGCTCTCAAAACGCCAACATGAAGCACGGACCCACGCACGGAGCCTGGACTGGGCAAGCGTGCGCACCTCCTCCGTTTCTGCGGGCACAGCCGCCCCTGTTTGTTGCACACGAATGCGGCGCTGCGCTCGTGTGGGTGATGGTCGCGTGAGAAAGAGAAAACGAAATATTGTTGGCCGCCACTCCCTCTCACCCGTGAAGACTGCTGCGGGAAGGGTCTCGGCGGCGGTGCTCACAATTTTTCGTGTAGGCTAGGTTGCCTCTCCCTCCTGTTGCTGTCGTTTTGGTCTGTTATAGCATTGAGATGAATGATGCGATGAAAAAAAAAAGTAGATGTCCTCCTAGCGATTTTCGTTTGCTTGCCCCCTCCATCCTTAAGATCTTGTCTAGAGCCCGCGATGTTGGCCGTAGCCCTCGTTATCCTCCCCGTGCTTCTCTGCGCTCTCCCACAGGCACGACCAAGCTGGTGTCTTCTTGTCACGGCAACGACGAGGAAGTGAAAGGAGGAGCGAGAAGGTCACACACATGCGCGAAGAACAACAGAGGAAAGCAGACAAACGCGATCACATGAGGCGCAGCACACACACACACACACGGAGAGAAGGGATGCGCGTTCGAGCATGCGGCACTACCCACGGAGCCAAGAAAAAGAGAGACTGGGAGGGAGGGAGGGAGGTGTGTGTGAGTGTGTGTGCTGGGAGTGGTACTAAAGGCATACCGCAAACCAACACGAGCGGCTGCGTGATTTTCTACTTCACTTTTCGTACTTGCTCAATAGAGAAAAAACGAAGAGTGAAGGAAAACAAACAACAACGAAAAAGAATGGTGGGGGCTATGTGGTATGAGTACTCGCGCAATCCACAGAACAACAAACGCGAGAAGGGTCAGGGAAGAGCAAGAAACGAAAGAAAAAGGGAAAACATGAACCAGCGATCCCTCATGCGCCTAAACGCAAAATACACGTGAATCAGTAGGCGGAAAAAAAAAGAAGAAACCCCGCCCATACACAGAGAGATGGGCACGCACAAGTTCCACGCCTATCAGATAAACATAACGAAGCACGCAAAACAAAATAGAAACGGAAGTTAATATAGGTAACAAGAATTTGGTGAGGGAAACGGAAATCGAAACGAGAGATGGTAAAGGGAGAGAGAGGAAAGAAAAACAAAAAGATAAAAACTGTAGGTTTGAAGAAGAAGGGGAGGGGTTAGAGAATGCCGTTACAAGTACATCAGCGCCGTCTAGCTACTCAGGAAGAGAGTGTGGGGAAAGGAACATTGGAGGGGGGGCGGCGGCGGTGACTGCGTTGCCCGGCCACATGGCACGAACAAGGAGAAGGAGTGGAAGAGGAAAGGCGAGGACAACATCTGCAGAGGAACAGGAGGCCAAGGAGCGTTCTGTTACTAAAAAAAAAGGAGAGTGCATACACACCCTGAAGCGATACTTCCTTGAAGGGTAGCGAAGAAGCCTGTGCCACGACCCTCCCACTCCACAGTCGCGCAATGGGAGAGACCATCACGCTGTCTTCGGCTAATGTAGGGTTGAACAGCTTCAGAAGAAAGCAAGAGTGTAAAAAAGAGTAAGCAGCTACGCTACTGCATCTCCGCAATCCTATCGCTTGTCACTCCCTCACCGTTGCCCGCCAACTTTGACAGTACCTGCGCATATACACAGGCGCCTGCACCCCCCTTCCCACCTCCCCTCCGAGGGCGCCATCCTCAGCGGAATGCCAGCACCTGGGCAAAGCCCTTCTCTGACACTTCGCGAACACGAACGCACCCCCCCCCCATTTTCACGAAAAAAAAAGAACAAGACTCTGGGGTACTTGCACGTTTTTTTTCTTTTCCTTCCCAAGACGAACAAATGCTCTACACGGCACCCCCAAAGGCGGCCGGTCACCGGCATCAATAGCAAGAGCGCGAGGTGCTTTTCACATTCTCCAAGCCAGCTACGCACATATACACACAGAGGGAACAACAAGGCCGAAGAAAAACAAACTCAAAAACAGAAAAAGAACGGTGAGAACGGAGTGAGAACAAAAAAAAACACGGAACAAAACGAAATTCATTAACGTCGATGACCCCGAATAGGGGAGGCAAAGCAAAATGAGAGCAGAAGACCTTTGATGAGAGTACAGAACCAAAAACACACACAAAAAAAAAACACAACTGCGCGGGTGTGAATGAGAGCATACTGGGTGAGTGGGAAAAACAATGAGTATAAACGCGCGGCGCCTGTACGCTCGCTAAACAATATGCCTTCTCGCCAGCATGCGGGCATGCGCTATATGCGCACCCCCACGCACACGCAGAGGTACACAACCACGGCACAACACAAATCACGAGATAATGAGAAAGCACGTCCAAGAAACGAATCCTCGTCAACCTCTAATACACCCGTGGCTCATGCACAAGCCCCAGACACAGAAAAAAAAAAGACAGAAGAGGGAAGCACCGTCAAACGGAGACTAACTACCATAATACAGAAGCTGCTGCACGAATAAACAAAAACGGGGCAGAAAGCGAGAGCTCGCAAATGCACTGCGCATCATTCTCCCTATTTTCTTGGTCCTTGTCTTCCCTCTTCTCTGTTACTCAGCAGCGATTGAAAAGAGGGGAGCCAACACCACCCAAGTCTACACAGCCCATCAAAAACACAAACGTCAGCGAAACAACCACACACACACACAAAGCAGAGCACACATACACACGCCGGCACGACTCTCTCACTCTTTCGCTGCCTTCTTTGGGTTCTGCTTTTACTTTCCAGAAGCCTGCCCATTCTACCGCTGCCAGCAGGTCAGCAAGGAAGCCCATATCACGGCCACAGCTCACCCACCCCTCTGCTGCGCCACGGCGCAACCCTGCTCCTCCGCGACGAACCGCGCTGCCGTCGAAGCGGGGCCATGCGTCGAGCGGGCTCTCCGCCTTCTTCCCCGCCTCTCCCTCCCCCCTCACCGCCCACCT
>NC_018259.1:246110-348621 GCF_000227135.1 Leishmania donovani | reverse complement strand
TGCAAGCTTGTCGGCTTCTGCCCTTCGCTTCCCACGCACAATGGCCAATGACGCGCTGAAATGAGAGACGCGCGCGGCGGGCCAGCAGCCCCAGTATTGGGGCCCGTGCTCAGCGCCGTGAGGAGGGAGAGCAAGCCCCGCAGCAGCAGCGCCCAGGGCTTGTTTTGCTGTGTCTTTGCTGATCCAGCTATCCTCGCAGCAGATCCAGTCTCGAGTTCCACCGCTTACCACCCAGCGCGAGAGCTGCAAGCAAGCCGGCCGCAGCCTCTTGACGCTGTATCGATGAGTGTATTATGATCATTAAGCATCGCGGCCGCTCATGGCTAGATGTCTATCTGAACAGGAGAGGCGGGGGGGGGAGAAAAAAGGAAAAGCAGGAGGATGGAAAAGGGACGCAAAGGACGACGGAAACGAGTGTTGAGGATGTGTATGTCTACTTCTCTCGACTCGCCCTCGTTTCCGAGCGCACTCTTTCCCTCCCCCTCCCCCCGACTGCAGACGGTGCGATCCACTCTAGATCGCCGGAGCACCGCAGTCGTCTCACACCAAAATGCAAGCAAGCAACATCAGTGCGCAGCAGCAACGAAGCAGAAAAAGAGAAGACGATTATCGCTCTCAGTCCTCGACAGGACGAAATCTGAAGCTCTCCAACGCGTCGTGGTACGCTTCGTCTGAGATGTCGCCTAGCGAAGCGTGACAAATATCCCCCTGCTCCACCTGATGGCGACTGAGGGTGAGGCTGTGCAGATCGGGATCTGCCCGCTTCGATATCTCGGCGAGGGACATGCGGTGTGCTGCCAGGAGCTCCTGTGGTGTCATACCAGGCACATTGGAGCGCGAGGTGATCAAGTTCGACGGCATATCATCATCTTTATCTGAAGTACCGCAGCGGCTGGCGGTGCGCTGAAAGGTGGCCACGAAAAATGGCCGGTCTTCAACATCCGCAAGGGCATTGGAGCTCTTGCTACGCAGCTCTGTCATGGCTGGCATAAAGACTTCGGCGTGTTTGTGTGTTTTTATTTCTTTACTACGCCTTCGGCGAGGTTGGTGATTGGCAAAGAATCGGCAGCTGTGACGGAAAGAAGCGGCACACAAGAGGGTCGGGGACTGGAGAGAAAACAAGACGAGCAAAGCCGGTAAAGTGGGAAAAAAACGGAGAAGTAGAGCTTGAAAGGAGTGAGCAGGGAACGGATGCCCTGAGTCGAGTTCCTGTGCACGCAATCCAAGCTTGCCTTTCCGCTTTCCCTTTTCTTGGATCTTGCCGTTCTCGTTTCCACCTCGCGTACGAGCTGTGCGGTTCTTCACTGACGATGGTGTCTAAAGAGCGGTGGAGGAGGAAGAGGGAAAAGAATGGAAAGCACGGAAAGCAACGGAGGAGATGAGAAACACGATGCACAAACGCCGTATGGAGCTGGAGCTAATGAAGAAAAAAAAACACGAAAAACAAAGGAGGTCGAAAAAAAAAGAAGCGTCCAGCGCTACGGGTACAGAGAGCAACACACACACGCGACAACAAGGCGCATGTGCAGAAGAAGAAAGGAGGGGTGTATGTGAAGGAGCACACACACACACTGAAATATAAATGAAAAAAAAAAAAAAACTGCAGTCAAATCGACCAGAAAGCCAACCACACACACGCACACAAAGGCAGGAAGGCGAAAAGCGGAACACCAAACAGCAGCGATGAAAGAGAACCACGGCCGCTGTGTGTATGGCGAAAGCAAGAGAATTAAGAAAACGGGAGGGAGACTTCGACCGACCCTGTGCCAGAGGGGCGTGAAAAGAGTTGTACTAAGAGAGGCGCAGAGAAATGAAATCGACGACCATAGACGTGGGGCGAAACAAGAGTGAGAAAGAAGCAGAAAACTCTCCGGACGATGGCGATGTCGACGGGGTCTAATGGTGGTGTTGAAAGGACAGCGACAATGACGACAGGCGAAAGGAGGGGAGCCCAAAAAAGAAGAGTTGTGTACGTGATGAACGCTTTTTGTGTTGTTGATATTTGTGTTTTCTTATATGATGCAATGAGCTGGGAGGACTCGTGGACTCTTTACGAGCCATAGGGAAGCCGAGAAGAGGTGGAGACAGTGCGAAAGACGCACACAGAGGGGAAAACAGGAGAAATAGAACGTAGAGGACGGGGGGGGAGTGGAAGAAGTGTGTCGATGATGGGTGCGCGCACCAGCGCAGTTGACAGCTGTCATGGACGCGGTACAGGGGTGCTCTGGTGGGGGGAGGGAGGCGGAGCATCTCTTGTGGTCAATACACCTAGCGTGCTCTAAGACACGACCCGCCGCCTACCAGCCAAGAATCCGCTCGTTCATTTCGCGTACAGGACGACGCAGAATGCCACAGCAAGGGAGGGCTGAGGGGAAAAAGAGCGAGGCAGCAGGGGCACGGCCTCGCCCTTTTCTTTTCGCATTTTCGTTGGCTCTTCTGCCTTGCGTGTGTGTGTGTGTGTGCTGTCCTGTGTATGAATGCGTGAGATGTGCCTCAACGCCGCAAGCCATCGAGCAAAGTACGGCGACACAGGAGAAAGGGAGCACCGAAACAAACACATCGCCGAAAACAAAACGAGAGGAAGACGCCAACGGCAGGCCGAGAGGGAGACACTCGCACACTTCACTGACATTGTGTACGCAATTCGGGAGCAGAGCTGTCCGCAGCGCTCATCGCCAATGAGGCGCGAAAAAGAGAGCAGCAAAACGACAGGAGGCGGTGGGGCGAAACGCGGAAGCGGGGAGCGGGGAAAAGGAGGCGATGGCGGAAAGCTGGTAAGGGAAAGACGTGGGTTACGCCAGCGGCACCGATGGCACCTTTCGCGGGCTCTTGTGCCCCTTGGTTTCCGCTCGGGTTCCCTGATACTTCCACACACACGCAAAAGAGGGGGAAAACGATTTCAATGGCGTGCCTGGTTCCACCTGCATTGTACTCATCCCAGAGCAGGTGACCATGAAAACGCCGCCTTCCATTCCTCCGCTCTCCACGCTAGTTTGCCGTGTTAAGGGTTGTCAGGTCCAGCGGATCGAACGTCCGCCCGTCGCCAGCGTAGAACTTGTTCTGGAACTCCACCCAGTGCAGACGCAGCGCATGCAAAAACGCCGACAGCGCCTCCATGCCCACCAGCACACCGAGTGTCGCGCCAAGCCACAGCAGCACCCCAATGGCAATCACGAAGCCAGAGCTGTTGTCGATGTCGAGCGTTTTGGCCACCGTGAAGCTGAAGAAGACCTCGGAAAGCTGCGCGTGGGCGAGCGACAACGCCCACAGACGCAGGTACGAGGCGGTGTTTGACACACTGCTCAGCACATACTCGATGGTGTGAATCACATAGTGGATGATCAACTCCGAGACATCAAAGTGCTCGAATTTCTCGTTTTCGCGCTCGATCACCGTGGCTGTGGCACCTTCCTCACTGTTCGCTGTAGACACGCCAAAGGGATGCATGCTGTCGTCACCGAAGATGTTCGCCGTTTCGTCGTCGTCACTCATCAAATTGCGGTGCGCGCTCTCGTCACCGCTGTAGTTGGCCTGCCGGTGCTGCAGGGACGCCGACGGCTCATTCAAGAAGACGTCCGTGTAGTCGGAGGTTTCGATTGCGACCACGCTGACCCGCAGCGCTCTGCCGTGGTGGCGGCGGCTGCCCCCAACTTGCCGGCGCTGCTGCCACCGCTTGTAGTCCCGCATCTCGATGTATGGCATTCCCAGCAGCATGAAGGGAACCATCGCAAAAGCCGCGAGGAGCAGAAACACCTGCAGCCCGGCCTGTCCACTGAAGAGCGGGTTCGGCACCGAGCCAGGCTGCAGAAAAAAGTTCGTCATGATCTCCAGGATGCTCGGCGCCTTGTTCGTGTTCTCCCACGTGCGGCACCACTTCACCATGATGAGGATCGACATGTATCCAAAGGTACAAAGTAGGAAAACGAACTCGGGCACAAACAAGAAGGCGATCTTGTACCAGTTCTTCTCGTAGATGCTATTGCTGAGCGAGAGCAAGAGGCCAGCGAACATCTGCGCCACGCCGACAATGACAGCGTGCTTCATCTTCACAGAGTTGTAGAACTCCAGCTTGTTGTCCGTCTCAGTCCATGCCGCATCCAGACCCATCGCATAAACGTGCGGCGGCTTCACACTTGGAAGCCCGTTCGGCGTCGTCGGGTAGGTGGTGCCCTTCTGCTCCGAGATCGGGGCCCACGTGTAGCCGCTGGAGAAGAGGTTCAGAGAAAAGCCAAAGAAGTCGTTATACAGGACTCCCATGTAGATGGCAAAGAGGGACATGAGCAGCAATAAGTAGCGGCCGCCGAACACCATGGCAACTATTTCGTTGAGCTGCGCCGTCCGCCACGCTTTTTCCTTGCCGATGAAAAAGAGGGCGATGAAGAGCAGCAGAAAGCCGTGGCCAATGTCGCCGTACATGATGCCGAACAGGTACGGGAACGTGATGATGGTGAACACGCCCGGGTTGACCTCCTTGTAGCGTGCCATACCGTAGCTGTCGACAATTCCCTGGAACGACTCGGTAAAGCGGTTAGTCTCAAAAAACGTCGGCGGGTGTTTCTGCTCGGCGTGGAGCGTCACTATGGACTCGACGCTGCCGTTTGCCGAGGCGACGGCGTCTTGCAGCGCACGGCGAAGGGACTGCTCGTGGCGCAGTGGTACCCACGCGGAGGCCGTGCAGGTGGAGCCGGACATGGCACACATGTTCATCGCCGTCAGCACCACCTTCTCTACCTTTAGGTAGGTCTTGTACAGCCGGTGCTCTTCGTACCACTGCGTCAGCACATCGCGCTTGCGCCGCTCGACCCCCTCGATGGTGTCCTCGACGTGGTGGGCGGCGGTGGAGGTGGTGAGCTCGATACCGCGACTCTGCACCTCGTCCAGGGTGTAAACGTCGGCGCCGAGCCCAATCATGAGCTTCTTCAAGCGGACGATCATCGTCGGCGAGGCGCACAGCACCACAAATGACGTCTTGGCCACATTGCGCTCGCCAGTCTGGACGTCGACAAACATGGCCGGCTCGTTACTGATCTCGACGATGGCGTTGCCGCGGGTGATGCGGTAGCAGAGGCGGTAGAGCTCCTCGCTGAGTTTTGATTCAATGAAGCCGAAGAGGCTGGCTAGCCGGGAGAACGCATCCGAGCTGACGGCAGCGCCGTGGTGGGCGGAGCTGCTGTTGTTCGCTGCCATGTCGGACGGTGTCTCCACCAAGAGCCTGTACTTGTAGTACAGCAGTGACATCTCCTGGTTCTGGTTCATCTCATGCTGGAACCCTTCGAGCGATGTGAGCATTGCGGTCAACTCGTTCACGGTCGACTCGATGCGGTCGTCGATCATGTGCATTTGTCCCCGCAGCAACGATGACCGCATCTCTTCCACGGTGGCGCTCATGTTCACGTCCCCGGGGTATCTCTCGAGCAAGTCCGCGTCCTTGCACATCGACTCCTCAATGAAGTGAAGCTTGCGCTGCAGCTCCTCGCAGCGGCGCAGCTCTTCTGTGAACGGCCTGGCAAACGCAGTAACCCCCTCGTTCATGTCGAGGAACTGCACGCGGCCCAGCATACCAACCTCATACATGGTGTCGTGCAGGACCTCTCGCTGAAGGATAATGTTGACGCGGATCATGTCCTCCGACCGCCACAAGCCGCTGCAGTGTTCCTGACGCCACGGCATAGTGACAATATGGGCCAATGCAAAAAAAAAAAACGAGGGCAGCACACGAGAAGGTTGCTGCGTGCGTATACGTTGTTTTCTGTGCCCTTGAAAAATGAAGCAGAGAAAAATAAAACTACAAGACAAGAATGAATACTGCGGAATGCGTCGCGTAACACCAGCACAGCAGCGCGGGGAAAAGGAGTTGATGCGAGAGCGGAAAAGCGGCGAGAGCAGGAACAAGGAGGTTAGGGTGCCCAATAGAAAGCGTTCAAGAGGGCCGCGTGGCCTTGCTGCCATCCAGTGATGTTTAGAAAAACATGAAAAACCCAAAAAGAGGAACAGCAGCAGCAGCAGCTGTCACACTCCGCCGTCGAAAGAACGCACCGAAACGCAATCGCAAGCTACGGAGTTACCGCGAGTCAACAGCAGCCGCCGAAAAAAAAAAGCCACAGCAGCCAAGCGCGTGACGGGTGTTTCCTTCCTATCCTGTCCCACGTCTGAGACTCCTTCCTCGGCCTCGTTCTTATCCTTCACAAGTGAAGTGATCGTCAACTCGCGAAGAGGACAACGGAAAAAGTGCGAGCGCACAAACACGCACACACACAATGATACAGAAAAACAGACAGAGAGATGGAGGCGCTTCAGTGCCAATAGGAGTGAAAAAGTGCACAACAAGGGCACGACAAGAAAACACAACAGAGGCCCACCGCGGTCTCACTAAGCAGAGGCACGCCCTGGGAACACGAGAAGTCTAAACAGCGCCTAGCAGGCACGCAGCTCACCCTTCTCCCCGGAAGAAAGAAAGAGAGAACGGAAGGGTGCTAGGAGAGAGGTTTTCTGACTGCTCGGTACACACCCGAGAGACACGCCCGCGCTCGCACGTACTTCTTTCTTTCCTCGATCCCCCAAGAGAAAACTGATAACCCTCGAATTGTGGACAAGAAAACGCACACGCACACGGCGAGTGCGAGCAGACGCGAAAGGGGGAAGGGGAAGCGTGTGTGTGTGGGGGGGGGGGAGTGCTT
The DNA here is from genome assembly GCF_000227135.1 of Leishmania donovani. NCBI lineage: Eukaryota > Euglenozoa > Kinetoplastea > Trypanosomatida > Trypanosomatidae > Leishmania > Leishmania donovani. The sequence goes on along the minus strand of NC_018259.1, from coordinate 341,944 downwards.
CGGTGTCGTCCTCTTGGGCCCTGTAGTCTCTGCGCACTCGCCAGGGGGGAGGGAGGCACCGCTTTTTCTTTCTTTTCAGAGAACGCTGATTACCTCCAAGCATGGACGCGCAGTAGAGTCGACTCCACCTCGTTTATGTGTACGGTGGTGGAGCCCGAGAAGGTGTGCGTGCGTGAAAACGAGTGGGTCGTGTGTGCAGGTGATGGCAGGAGAGGGAGGGAGTGGAGAGTTGTGATGACGCAACTCAAGTACGTCGACATGTATTTTTGACTGTACGTGGTAGGACCGATAGAAATACGCAGCTGAACTCTTCTGAATGGACGTGCACGGGCAGCGAGTGAGAGAGGGGAGAAGGAAAGCGTGAACCATGTCGAGCGTGGGCATTCGGAGCACACGGCGCCAGCACACGTACGCGTGTGCATCGCGAGGAGGAGAGGGCGTGGGCCATGGAGAGCACATACACACACGAAAGAGAAGCGTGGGCAGAATGTGAGGTACGAAGGGTGAGAATGGATTGCTGATTCACAGCGAGGAACGCGGAATGTGAACGCCGCGTGCTTCGTCAGCCGTGCGACAGTGCGGAAAAGAGGACGACCGAGGAAAACGAGGGAAAGCCGAATGCGACACCCGCCGCCTTTGCCCGATCGTCCTCACGCCCTGCAGAAGGGAAGCCAGAGCCCAGGTCGAGGTTGCACATATGCGCGCACGCGATCAGTGTGGCATCTTCTCTTGGCGTCATGTTATGTAGAGAGAAGAGGAGGATTTACGAGCATCACGCAAGACGCGGGATGTATGCATAGGGCTGCAGGCCTTCTCTTTGCGCGTGCGCGTCCGTGTGAGGGGCAGGGAGGGCCCTGCACGGTCTCCAATCAAAACAGGCACGCAGGCAAAGCAAGCATTATTTCCGCTGGAGGAGAGCATGTGCGTCACGTCTAAGATGTACCGCGTGTGCGGCAAAATCGGGAGAACCTGAGCATAAACGTCGCACGTACGTAAAAGCCTTTGCACCATGTATTCGGCGCTGTTGCTGCCGCCGTGCCCTGTCCCTTTCCATCTCTCGCTTCCGCGCGGTGAGTTTTGCGCTCTTGTGGATAAGCGCGTAGGTGTGGCGCAACAGCGGTCGTTGTTGCCTACATGCGGTTTGGCGGAACCGTCGTATTGTTCTTCTGGCCAGACAGGTTCTTGTTCATGAGCTGCAGCTTCTGCGTCAACACCTCGTTGCGCTTCACGAAGCGCCGCACCTTGGCGACGACTGTCGACGTCGCGTCGTCCATGACGTAGTGGCCGCACCCGTTGCCAATCACCTCGAACTGGAACTTGCCCTGCATCTGCGCGACCGTGAGTGTCTTGTCGAGCCGTTCCGCGTTCGCAGTGCACAGCATCTTGGCGCACGGCAGCGAAATGAATGCCTCATCGAGGCCGGCGAACCACCCGTCCCAGACGTTCTCCATCTTGCGGATGTCCGTCCGCCACTGCCACAGACCTGTTTTGTCATTTTGCTGCAAAAGCGGCGGCACGGAAACTTCGGCGCCTTGCGGGTTCTGCATGCCACCCATGCGCAGGAACCAGACCTGGGCGTCCTTCACCTCGGGAAACGTGTTGGGGCGATTCTTGAGAAACGATTTCATGTGCTGCAACGACAGCTGCGCCGTTCCCTCGACCACGTCTACAAGAAGCACGCCCGAAACACGCTCGAGGGCGGACTTGTTTCCGCTCAGCGCACGCGCCACGACGGCGCCGCCAAGCGAATGGCCGAGGACGTAGACATTGCTGGTGGGGTACAGTTCAGTCTTGGCATACTGGAGCACGTCCAAAAAGTCGCGCATCAGCACCTCGATCGAGAGATGATCTTCGCCGCCGGCAAAGGTGGACCGGCCGTGGCAGCGCTGGTCGTATGTCATGACGTGCATGTCCACGTCATCGCCCTGCGCCTCCGCATTTGTCGCTGTCGCCGCATGTGCGGAAGGCGGCATCAGGGCCACATCACTCGCACGCGGTGGTGAAGAGGTGTACGCCGCTACGTCACCGGGCTTGTCGGCGTGTCGCTGAATCTCTCGCGCCATGCGCAAAAAGCAGTCACCGCTCATACCGGCGCCATGCACGCACAAGAGAAGCGGGGTCCGTGCATCATGGGCCGAGTTGGGTGGCACACACGACGATGACGGCGCGAAGGTGGTGCAGTGAAAGCGCTCGCCTTGTGCGTTGACGAAGACGCGGTCTTCAGGGGACGGCAGCGGCGGACTGGTTGAAACACCGGACATCGTCACCGCCTGTGTAGCGCCGGTACAGGATGAGTCGTGAAGGAGCGTGCGCTCTGTGGACGGGGTGTACGTGTGAAACCTGCCGGTGGATGAAGGGTGCGTATTTCCTTCTCTACTCGAAGTTTGAGGGGTGGAGGGGGTCGGAACACGCACGAGGAAGCCAGAGCCGACACGACGGAGGATGGAAAAGGGACGGCATGAGCGGAGGGGAGGCACTGAGGGAGATAAAGAGCAACGCGCCTGCCGCGTCACTCCCTGCTGCGTCAGCCCTTGGCGCGGCAGAAACGACACCGAGGCAGCGGACGTGGTCCTCCAGCACAAGGGGGGAGAGGGGGAGCCTCGGCAAAACCACACCAGCTCGGAAGCGCCGCATAACTTGCACATGCTCGTCTATGAAGTACTTTCCTTTTGGCTTGCCTGTCCTTGAATTCCCTGGACGCGTCGCCATTCGTGGCGCGATGATAGGCGGCGGCGGGAAGACGGGGAGGTTTTCTTCTCATTTTAGCGCCGCGGCGTTGCACCGCGAGCGGCACAGACCGTCACCTCCGACACTGAGGAGGCGCGACCCGCGAAGAGGGAAACGCTACTCGAGCAAGCACGCACGCAAGCGCTCGCCAGCACCAACTTCACGCGGAGACGATCCCGCAGTTTCGACGCGCACCAACTTTTCCAGAGCGAAGACCTTCTCGCGCGTTTTCTGCAGCTGCGACTGCAGCTCAGCGCGGCGTCGCTTGTACGTACGCTGCTCGGCGAAGCGCGTGGTGTTGAGGTAGCGTAGAGCGGCGTCTTCCTCACAAGCGGCCTGATCTAGCCGCTGCATCTCTTCCAGCGCACACTGCAGCGCCTCCTGTGGTGCGCCGCAGCTCCGCCACAGCGCTAGGTTGAGTTCTTGGCCCAGAAGAGCCTCTAAAAAAACGCCGTCGAGAGAGGCCTGGGAGACCACCATCTGCGTCATGCCGTCCGTGACACTCGTAGACGACGACATCAAGAGCGGCTCCTCCTCCTCTCCATCCTCCTCTATCGGCCCTTCGTGGCTGCGAAGGCGCGGCACAGATCTCGTTGGTGCACCCAGCGCCGTCGCACGCCACAGTGTAGCAGGCGGTGCGGCAACCTCAACGCGGTCGAGCAAACCGCAGCGGTAGCGTCCAGCAATGGGTCGAACAGCACCTGAAATCGGTGACGGACTACCGACACCCATGTGGCACGGGAGCCGCTCTTGCATATGGTTGACAAAGTCGCGGTAGGTCCGGTAATGCCCACGCTGCGCCTCTTGCGAGCGGGCAGTCGCATCAGCCCACGCCTGCGCCGTGGAAGGGGTACTCCGGAGCTCTTGCAGAACCAGGTCGCGAGCAAAGGCCATCCATCGAACTTCCTCTGACGCTGAGGAAGTCCCATCCAGGGGGGCGTCCCCAAACGGAAGTGCCACCCCATCAAACATCGCGAGCATGGACTAAGAACTGACACACTAACGTTACAGGCCTACGTCGACTGGCTCACGTGCGCGAGGAGCGAGCGCACAAGACAGAAGAGTGCGTGCGATGGCAGGAAGAGGAGAGGCGGAGAGTAAAAGCAGCGAAGGGGTGGTGAAGGGGCGGAGGGGCTGCGCTACAAAGAACTTCGTTGCTATTTTTTTAAGAGAGGAGAGGGAGTTCGAGAGACGGCGCTGCTAGGGGCGCTTCAGAGATTTAGCGGTGTTGTGTCGGCCGACACTGAGGTGGCTCCTGGGAGGGGGTCAAGAGCGAGAGGAGGAGAATAACGTGGAGCACATAGACGCGGTGGCCTGTCCGTCAGTGTGTGTGCTTGTGTGTCGATCAGTTCTTTTTGTTTCTGTTCCCTCAGGCGTTGCTTGCCGGATAAATGTGTCCAGACGCAGCAAAAGAACGAAGAAGGAACGCGTGCCAGCCTAGAAGTCCAATGCATTACAACACAGCCATGAGAAGAGCAGAGAGACCACACAAAAAGGAAAAAGCAAGGTGGAGAGTGGAGAGGAGGATATTTGAAATAAATTCAGCGGCAGGAGTCCACGTGGGCAGGTATTGGCCGGCGTACACATGACGCTGGAAGCGGTCCAGCTGCAGAAGAGGGAAACGCGGCTCGAGTATGAGCCTCCTCTCACTCCATAGGCTGTGAAGAAACTCTCTGAAGAGCACGTTACAGCGTTTTGCCGAACCACACACGTGCCGTCGTGGAGAAAAACAAACATGAAGGCGATCGAAAGCCTCAAGTCGCACATCGCACTAACGAAGCCGGCAGTCCCCTTCTAGTGCGGATGTGTGAGCTGTGTCTATGCTCCTCGAATCGTTTTTTTGGGCGTGCTTTACTTAGGAGATGTGTGCTGAAGGGTAATAAGCGAATTTGAGGGTGGTGGTCTGGTTTCTCACATTGCAACGGGAAATGGTACGGCAACATGGGCAAAAAAAAAATACAAGAGTGTCTTCGTGGGAGGGCATCTGCTGTTTCGGTGCTGTGCGGCACCGGCAGCTATGTGCGCCGTCGCGGCCAGCAACGTAAGGTACGCAAAACAAAAATTCGAGGCCAGCAACCGCTAAGGAGGCACAGAGAGATAGAAAGGCAAGGCACCGCCGAGGCAAATGAACGCCAACGGTGAGAATACGGGCGAGCTCGCCGCAACACCACGCTGAAGGCAACACTGCATGGGATTCGGCAAACTGAAGCGCCAAGAGAGAAGGAGAAGAGCACCGAGGTGGAAGGTCAGCCGCGACCTGCACACGCACACACCAAACCACTCAAAAGAGGAGAGTGGTTCCCCTTGGTGGCAAGAGAGTCCGACAACAACGTTCGCTTTCCCTCAAGCCCTCTTTCCTCCCGCTCCTCCTCCCCCCTCGCTCCCGCCGTTTGCACCTTTGGCGGCCTCTCCACCCCCCCCCCCACACACACACGCAGCTCCTCTGTGTCTTTCCTCCAGCCCACTACGCTAGCTCACCTCCCGCACATTGCGGTAGTCGTCCGGCTTTATCTCCTGACTCTTCTTGTCCTTGATCTGCTTTTCCGCCTGCCGCTTCAGAAAGGCGAGGCGGTTTTCGACCACGCGGTCGATAAGGGAGTCCGTCGAGAGGGTGCAGCCCGAGTCCACTTCGTGGTAGATGCCCATCGCCTTGGGCACCTTGTATCTTGTACTCCCTCCCTCCTCTACCACCAGGTCCGAGAACTTGCCGCCTACGACCACGTTAATGTGGAGGCCGTCAATCACATCCTTGCTGACGTCAAACGGCACGCCCATCACCACTTCGTCAACGTAACGGCACGACAGGACGCCGAGCACACGCTCGTTGAGGTTCATGATTGGGTAGTTCTTGCCTTTGTGCTCATTCACCACCTGATCTTCATACACGCCGGCAATGACGTAGTCGCCCAACTCGCGCGCCTTCTGCAAAACGCGGATGTGGCCAATATGAAAGAGATCGAAACTCCCGTCCACATAGACGATACGGTCGCCTGACTTGGGGCTCGAGTTGTTGCTGAACTGCACAATCTTGCGGGACGTAGTCAGGCAGTGCATAGTGGGGCTGTGCTCGAACAGGGAGCTCTCCAGCTGCACCTCGTCCACTGACTTGAGCATGTGGTTCTTGGTGCATAGGAGCATGCGTCCCACCAGGTCTGTCGTGGAGATGCCCTCGGTGCGCTTCACCACCTTGAACTTGCCGGCATCGATGATTTCCTGGTACGAGTTGCGGCCATTCAAGTCGACGGAGATATCGTCACCGTGAACGACGTAGTCAATCTCCAACCGCTCGACATCCTTGAGCCGTGTGCAGTAGGGATAGTTCTCGACAACGTAGTCGACCCATTTGCACGCCCGCAGCGCCTCATAGCGCTCCTCGGCGTGCATGATCGGCGGCCCCTTGAAGCGCATTACCTCCTCATCACTGTGGCACCCGACAAAGAGCTCGTCGCCGAGTCGACGTGCCTGACGCAGTGCATTCGCGTGCCCAAAGTGGAGCATGTCGAAGCAGCCGTCCACCCAAATGCGAACTGTGCCTGGCACCTTCGGCGGGATCGCCTCGGTGCAGAACAGCGAGTACTCGTCATTCGGCTCGTCGGCGTTCAGCCACACTTTGCCTGGCGGCACCTCCACACTGGGTGCGGAGGCGGGCGACGGAGTTGAAGAGGGAACGGTGGGCATGATGGCGGCAGAAGCGGAAAGGGTGAGTGCCGTCTCACTGGAAAGGCGCAATGAAATTGCGGGCACCACGCCGGATTGTGTATGCGCTTCGAAGAGTGAAGACACAGGAGGTATCCGCTGTCGTGTGCTGCTGCCCCTCGCGATGCACGAATGCGCCACGCGGATAGGGCAGCGACCGCTAACGCGGTGCAGTAGGGCGCGTCGAAGGGGCGTTACTTCCGAGGTTCCACAGCACACTGTGTGAGGAGGGGGGGGATAGAGGAAAGAGACGACAGGAGCCGCCTTCACAGCTAATGCTGGGAGTGTGGAGCGAGCCAGGGGGTTTGGGGCGACAGGCGCAGAGAGACCGAAATACCGAAATGTGAAGAGCACAGAAGTGTCTGTGTGTTCAGTAGCTAATACCTTTTCCTTTTCGTTTAGGGGTTGGCGGTGGTTTGCGTGTAGCAGGTATGCATATACGCATATACATGTGTGTGTGTGTGTGTGTGCGTATCCGTCTGTCTGTATACCTCTGACGGATCCGATATAATGAAAAAAAAAAACATGCGCTGCTAAAAAGGCGCCTCAGTAGAGGCGAGGGTGAGGTGATCGGGAAAATGGAGGGGAAGGCGCGTCACACGAGAGGCGAAAGGTGTGTGTATCTGCATGCGTACCTGCGTCTGGATGTCTGTCTCTCCCTCACGTTACTGGTCACATTCTGCCCTCCCCCCTCGTTGGGAGAGCCCCTCCCCCCCCCCAAACGGGGAACAAGAAGCCGTACTTAACAACAGTGACGGGCTGCGTGTTATGCCCACTGTACAGCACGCACCCGGCAGTTTGCGAACAAAAGCCCGCCGCACAACATACCTTTCGGTCCCTCGCCTCCCTTCTCCGATTTCTCACCGCGTGAAAGCGACCCATCCTCGATGTGTATACGGGCTGTGTTCACGACGCATCAAGCGGGGTGGGATTGGAGGCGGCACGACCCAGATGGGCCACTGAGGGGGAGGAGTATCGTCCATCACACAAGTAAGTGCTGGCTACTCAAAGTTCTCCGTTTGTGAGTGGAACCTCCTTCGCTGCTCTCTCTTCGTTGTGCACGAGTGCTTTTTTTTTTTCACGTAAAGGAGACGCAAAAGCGAACAAAAAAAGAAGGGGAACCGAAAAAATGAGACGAGGGAAGTGGGCGCCAGAAGCACCCGCGCACGACAGAGAGCACAGCACCGCGAAAGAAGACTGCACGCACATGCACTAGCGCACAAGCGCCCAGGCCAGCGTGCGCACCCCCCCCCGCCCGCGCAGACGCTCCTGTGGATGCGCTCGTGCCGATGTGGGCAAAGCACCCGAGACCGCACCCCCTCCCCTTACGCCACCACCGCGCGCTTCGTGTTCTTCTTGACGAAGATGGCACGGTCCTTGCGGGCTGCCTTGATGCGGCGCTGCAGGAGCGGGAAGGACAGGTTCGGAGCGTGGTATTGGGCAATGCTCAGGTGCTTCACCTCGTGGTCCGGGATGCTCTTCACGTTCAGCACCTCGATGTTGTGGTAGCGGGCGCGGTGGCGGGAGGCCAGGTCGTGGTACGCCTGGCTCACGGCGCCGGTCTTGGAGACGTCGCGGAACTCCTTGACCATGCGCGTGTAGCCGCAGCGCTGGCTGTAGTACGCGATGTCGACCAGGTAGTTGCGCGCCACCAGCTTCGCATCCTTCACGACCTTGCAGGAGAGCACGTCACCGTGCGTGGCCTTGACCTTGTTCTTGACCCTCATCATGCGCCAGAAACGACTCTTGGCGACGACGAAGTTTGGGGCGAACACCTCAAACTTGTACACAGTCGGCTCCGGGTTCTTCTCCGAGGGCGACTCGCGGCCGACCACCTGGTAGTGGCGCAAGTGCGGCTTGACCATTTTTGTTGAGACGCACGAGAGTTGTTCCTCACTTCCTGCACGGCGATTATTGAAGCCGCAGCAGCGTTAGGCAAATAAAGAAAGAGACGCGCACGAACGCAGGCACGTGGGCGGGAGTGGGATAGCGCCAGCAGGGGACGAGGAGGCACAGTGCATGTGTGTTCGATTATTTTGATATGGTTGACGAAGCGGGAGGAGTGGTTAGCCACCGATGTTCCCACGAGGAAATGAGGCACAGAAAACATGTAAAGCCCGGGGAAGCGCGGACGCGTGAGAGAGGGGAGGGAAAAGGGGGTGGATCGAAAGCAGTGCAAGAAGAGCAGAGAGATGCAGGGTGAGAGGAAGGAAGGAAAAGGTGGCACACACAAACGTGGACGCTCTGCTCCGCAAGTTGGCGCGGCACATGTGAGACAAGAAGCAGTTATGCTGCAGCAACGCATCGCTACGCCGCTGAGGCGGGGTAGCGGCGAGTGTGGGGAGGGGAAAGAAGACGTACTGACAGCAAAGAAGAGCTGAGTGGCACGGCGCATGCCGTTCATGCCGCTTGGTAGGTGCTTGTGCCCAACTGAATGTACAGTACACGTGGTCTTTCTACCTTTCCTCCCACGCTTCCACACTCCATTCCTACTCTCGTATCCCTCTCCCCCCCCCACCAGACAGTTCACCCTCGACTTTCCCGGTGACTGCCTCGCCACGCTATACGGAATACGTGAGCCGAACGCCCTTCGTCAATCCTGTCATCTTAGTCCCGCTTCTTTTTTTTTCGGTCGTTAGGAGACCTTTCCGTTTTCCCTTGATCTCGCTGTTCACGGAACACACGGAGGCATACTCTGATCCATTAAGTACACGAGCCAGCCTTAACAAACGTAGAAGCGTCATCTCCCCCAGGGAGAGGGGGGCACGTTGTCACGAACCCGAGAAAGAGACACACAACAGACATACGCCACGAAAAAGAATCAGGCGAGAAAGCGGATTTGTCACATATCCACACAAACGCAACCATTATCGCCATGGCGTGTGTGAAGGAGGGGGTTTAAGAGAGGGCGGGCACGTGAGCATCACCCTGCGCACCACCACACCACCACCGCAGCGGCAAGGATGGCAAGAAGGCAGAGAGAGAAAAGTAGCGATCGTTACCAACCCTTTGCACCTGCACACCCTTCCACATGGATCACAGTTCCCCACTCCCCGCAGTCCCCTCTGTGTTGCGTCCCGAATGCGCTCCATCTCACGCTCGCACACGACGAGAGGGCTTCGGGAGGACGCATGTCCTGTCAAAGAAAGCAAATAAGAGAAGTGTGTGTGGGAGGGGGGGGGGACACAGACGATAGCCACGCACATCATTCATAGGCGCGGCCTCGTCTGCTGTCTCTCTGCCTCTCCTCTTCGGAGAGAAGGTGGGGGTTCGGCATGACTTTCTCTTCTTGCCCCTTTACCACATTGAAAGCAACCGCCTGTATGCACGCACACACACGAAAAAAAAAAACACGGCACACGGCCAACACGAGAGCGCCAAACCAAACAACCAAAAACATTGATTGAACCAGTGGATAAACTGCGCGCGCACCACGGCTTGTACACACACACACACACGAGCGCCTCCTTCCAGGGTGGAGAGAGGGCAGCAGGAGGGGCTGGGGTGGTACTCCGCGGGGTCAGAAGACGCGCTTACGTGGAAAGCGGTGCTTCGTTGCTGCAACCCACGACTGCACGTCTGCTCGACAATTCTGACACGTCGCAAGGGGAAGAAGAGATTATGCAGGGAGGCGAAAAAAAAATGCAGTACGCAGGAGAGATGGGGAGAGCGGAGATTCCTTAAAAAAAGACAGCCGAAGGGGCAGCCAGCACCCACCCCACCAGTGAAGACTACACGCGCCTCCAGCACCGGGAACGCCGCATTACTTTTTTCGCCCAACATCCTCGCTCACGCCTAGTAGCGGGCAATCGCGGCGCGCTTGATGAAGCGGATGTCAACGCGATGGCCAAAGAGCTCGTGAATATTGTTGATACCGTACTTAATCATTGTCGGCCGCTCCAGCGAGAGGCCCCAAGCCATCACCGTCACGCCGTCCTCGAAGCCCATCGGACGCAGCAGCTCTGGGCGGAAGAGACCGCTGTTGCCCACCTCGATCCACTTGTTCAGGCCGGTGTGGAAGCCAAAGATCTCCATCGAAGGCTCCGTGTACGGGTTGAAGGCGGGCTTGAAGCGCAGCTGCGACACGCCAATGCGACGGAAGAAGGAGTCAAAGGTGTGCATCATCTTGGCAAGCGAAATGTCGCGGTCAATGACGAAGCCCTCGACCTGGTGGAACTCGCACAGGTGGGTGCGGTCCATCTCCTCGTTGCGGAAGACGCGGTCAATGCTATAGTAGCGCCCGGGGCTGAAGTGCAGCTTGCCATCCGGGCCACGGATCGCAAATTTGGCGATATTTTTCAGCACGAAGGCCGAGGAGCCGGTGGTGTGAGTGCGCAGCACATTGCGGCTCGCCTCCTCAAGCTTCCACGGCGTACGGAAGCTCTCCTCATGCTGCGCCTTGACGCGCGCCACGTACTCCAAATCGTTAACCTTCGAAGTCTCCGGCTTCGACAGGAAGAAGGTGTCCTGCAGATCCCGCGCCGGATGCTGCTGAGGAATGATGAGTGAGTCGAAGTTCCAGAACGACACCTCGGCCCAATGCTGCGTGTCCATCTCCTGGAAGCCGAGCTCCATGAGGATCTCGCGGAACTCCTGCCGCACCTTCAACAGCGGGTGCAGTGCACCGCCACCCACCTCGGCACCCTGTGCGGAAAAGTTGTACTCCTTGAACTGCCGGTTCTTCCAAGAACCGTCGACGAGCATCTCGCGTGTCAGGTCACCCACGGCCTTAGCGGCGCGCTCCGGAGCGTACGCGGCACCCTTCGTGTACACAAACACCTTTTTCGCCTCCATCGCAGCGAGTTTGCGCTTCTTGAGCGTTTCCAGCGTCTTGGTGTCGACCTCGTCCGCCGCGGCGGCAGCCTGCTTCAGCGACTCACGAACGGCATCGACAACGTTGTCGCTGCGCGGCACACGCTCCAGGAAAACCTTCCCATTCTCCTTTATCGTCTTGAACATCTTCGACTTGATGCCGTTGGTCAGCGCCACCCCCGTCGCCTCCTTGCCAAGTTTGGCTGCTACATCCTCCTGGCTTATCCTTCCGTCCTGTAGCAGACACCAGACCAGGTACTCGGGGCTGCCGCTCTCCATGATCTGCTGAGCCTCGTTGGAGAGCCTCAGAACCATCCTTTGTTCCATTTCCGATCGGATGTAGTTGTCCGCCTCCAGGGACTTGCCGGCGCCCACGATGTCCTGGTGGTCGGCCCTAATCGAGTCTGCCACATCCGTCGAGAGCACTCGCTCGGCACTCGACAGCGCCTTGAGAATGGCCGCCTCAATCAACGCCTGCTCCATGATTTCGGCCGGCACAAAAAGAAAAAAAAAAAAAACTGCTGCGAAACAAACGAGAAAGTGGAGCTAACAATATGTTTGAATGACAGCGCGTGTTAGTGGTATTACGCAGTTGGGGCGTAGGCGCTTGGGTGCGTGTCTGTGGAAATGCGCGAAGGGTTTCGCCTCGATGCACGCCTTTCGTTTTGTTTTCTTGTTTACATACGTGTGCGGCCCATAAACTCAGGGAAGCGGAGCGGAAAACAGAGAGGGCGACAGGGGGTGGTACAGAGGTGAGAATGGAAACGGCGCTGCCGGGACAAAGAAGGACAACTGCTTCGCAATCGCAACGCGAACGGTTCTGGGAGAGCTCACCCCCTACGGCGTGGACGTGTGCGCGCGCGCTCACCTTTGGCTGCTGGCCTCCCAGAGCGAATCGGCTGCACATGCACGGCAGCACGCCTATTGCCGCCGCGGCATACGGACGCTACTGCACCAAAACGCTGTGCACGTTGCCGTAGGCGATGCGGACGGTGCCGAGTGCACGCGATCGAGGAAAGGGGCGGTGTATCTCTGTGGGGAGAGCCGTCGCTACCCTGCTCGTATTCAATCACTGGTGTGGCACCTCGTTTCGCGAGCACAGGGGCAGACACCGTTATTCGTCTATCGCTCAAGAGGAGCTCGTGCAGCTGCCACGGCAGCAGTGTGTCGCAATCAACGGCGACGAGCAGCGTGCCAGAGATGTCCTCCGATGTCTCGAACAGTTGCAAGAGGACGCCTAGCGGCTCGATGAGCATCACGCAGCTGCCAAACGCCCGCGAGCGGCTGCAGGGATTTGTGCGCCCACCAACGACGGCATGCGATGGTGCGCAGCACCGGGAACAGGTCTCAAGTAGAGTGCAGCGGCAAGCGGGCGGCGCCAATGCAGGGCCAGCGGCCGTGGTGTACCAGATACCGTCTGCAAAAGGAGACGATGTAAAGGCGACCTGCGGAGGCACCGGCATCGCAGCCCGCTGCTCGTTGGCTTTGCGAAATCCACCGCGCTCGAGCGGCCGCTTCCATGTCGTGCCGTTGTGCGCCACCCCCTCCCCGCCGGTGACTCAAGTGGACGATGAACCCCACGAGTGCAGGGGAACCGACTTTCGCTGTCGCCACGGCGGCGGCTCGTGCGCCAGTCAGTGGTAGTCGTCAGCATTGAGGGGCACGCTGCTTGCCTGCCTATCCATCAGCGTGCTCACGAGATTCGGCAACGAGTCGGAGATGGGCAGCGGACGCGTATCCGCGGCGCGCGCGAACAGCATCGCATCGTCACGTATTGTGCCCGCCTCCTCGCAGGCATGAGTGGCCACCCACACAGTCTTGCAATAATGGGGATAAAATTGAGGACGGTCCTCAAAAACGCCGCGCAGCCCCGTTCGCGTGTCGGCTGTGGTGAAGAGGTACGCCCGCCCGCCTGTGTTGGTCAGACGCAGCACAAACGAGGCGCGCGGGATCAGCACGAGTTAGAGCTGCGAGCTGAGGACGTTGTCCTCCGCCGCGGGGGTAAATGCACAACACCACCACCGCTGCCACGTCGCGCTTCGCAATGACGTAGTGCGGCGCCTCGTGCGCAGAAGAAGTAGCGCAGCACGTCTCCCGTGATGATAGTCGCGACGCCGTCCGCGTTGTTGCCCCAGAAGATGAAGCTTGCCGTGAGGGAGCTTACGGTAGTCACCGTACGATTCGAGCTCGGCCGCCGGCCCGTGTGTGCGGAACCCGTGTCGTGGGTCATGTGGAAACTGCCACGCCATCCTCTGCTGCGGTTTGCGTGAATCGAGGCAGAGTCGTCGGCGAAGTCGCTGTCGAGCTGCTGATGCGGATGCCGTGGCGACAATGCCAGCTGCCAATGGTGCAGCAGCGGCGGGCGTGCGACCTTCATCGCAACTCTGCCTATGCTGGTACTACACGAATGGAGAGGTTCTGAAGTGCGACGCGAGGCGCTCGAAAACTGCTGTTCCGTCGCGATTAGCCCAGCCCATTCGCTGGTGCTGCAGCGGTCGCAACCGATGTCGTCATCCACGGCGCCGGTGTGCGTCAGCGAATCGCCGGCTGCGGAGTGGCGGCTCCATTCGCCACGAGGCACGCCCCTCCCTCCCTATCGGCATCGGCACGCTGGAGGCGCTGACGTCGTTGCCGGACCTGCGCAACCGCGTAGTCGCTACAAGGTGTGGCAACCGCTTTCTCTTTGCTGCTGCTTCGCCCTCCACGCACTCTTCCTCACGAGGATAAGTAGAGGTACGCCATCGGTGGCCGAGCCCTACACGAGGGCACATTCCGTGTACACTGGCGATTCATCTAGCACTGGCGCACCCCATATTGAGGGCATGCAGTTGATGCACGAAGGAAGGATAACAAGCGAGCGAAGTGCAGCCAGAAAGAGAAGACTTTGCACGCGCACCCACAGAGAGCGAGTGAGATGAGCGCAGCCAGAACACCCAACAATCGGCAAAAAATGAACGCGCCGCAGGGTTCACGGCGGTAGCGGCGGCGGCGGAGATTCGACAAAACGATGGAGATTGAAACGTAAGCACCTCATCACACAGGCACGCGCGCACCGAATCGCAGAGAGTCCGGGCGACAAGAAAGCACGCACACCCAACGCGCCAACGCTTCAAGGCCCACCTGCACAACTGACCCACGTCTCTGATACTGCGTTCTGGTTTCTCTCGCGCGCGTTTCGAAGGCAAGTGCACGTCAGAGCGGTGAAAGGGAGGCGGGATGGTTCTGCGTGAATGCAAAAAAAAAGGCCGCCAACACCCGTAATGAGCGGGTAAGGGAGAGCGCCTGTTTCGCTCGCTGTAAGTGGATCGTGGAGCGCTGGCAAGGTGGCGTGGGCTGGCTTTGCACACGCACACACACGTGCACGAAGAGAGGAAGGAGAAGCGGAGCCAAAGACCGAAGCGGTGCTGTGGATGCTGAGAGCCCAACGATCTTAGTAAAGGAAAAGCGAGAGAGAAGCCGGTACGCACGGGAGAACGGCAAGGAGAGGGTGGGAGGAAATAGCAGCAAGGGAAGGCTGGACAGAGAATGGGAGAATGCTCACGGGAACGATCCCGCAGTGGCACTCCCAGGCATACACGCGCGTGTGTTTTACTCAGAGCGTTTTTCTTTCTCCTTTTCGGTTGTGTGTCCCTTCACGGAGAAGCCATCAAAGGGCAAAGGGATTCACAAGATGCACGAGGGAGTCGGAGGGAGAGACTTCGAGAAAAAAAAAAGGGCGGGAATGAGGACGGAAGCGAGTGAGGGGATGGTGCCACGTCCACGATACGCTGGAGTGATGGGATTGCGGATTTGCACAGCGGTGGCCAGAAGCATGCCAGGAGCAGTGCCGGTGTGAATAGTGAAAAAACGCGGGCGCGTGCACACGCCATGGGTGTCCGTAAGAGGGAGGGAGGCAGCACAGGCTGATGGTACGATGGTAAGCTCACGGAGAAGAGAGAGGAAACAGACGAGACACTATATGCACACGTGCTTCCGAGGCACGTAGGAGATAGACGCACAAACATATGCTGCGCGACAAGGACTGCATTGCCCCTCATCGCACAAGGGGGAGAGAGCATACGTAGGCAACATGGGAAAATCCTTCATACTATCGTCTCGCCACTGTTTCGGTGAAGAACGACATGTGGATACAATCTCCCGCTCAGTGAGCGCGAGCCTCAGCGGACTAGCCTCAACATCTGCCACCTGAACGGCGCACGTGACGCTCAGCGCGGCGGAAGAAGAGGGGGAGGAGGGGGTACACTTGTTCATGCCCACAGAATTGCCAGGCAAAAAAAGCTCCGGCCACGCTGTTTGTGCCACGGACATCTTTGGCAGAGGTTGCACCCCCCCCCCCTTCCGTCACGGAGACGTGAGGCATGGCTGGAAAAGAGAAAACCCACGAGTTGAAGCAACATGCATCCTTACCTGCAGAGCAGACTCTGCCAAACACCAGAAACGCAGGTAGCTCATATTTAGAACTCTTCGTTGTATCTCTCATGCCTCCCTCTTTCTCCCTCGCAAGCGCCGCGTCTGTGGAAGCGCCACCGCATCAAACTCGTCATCATAGTAGTGAGTCGCGATAAAGGAGGCGGTGCGTGTCAGCTCGGCTTTCTCGTCAGCATCGGCTGTGGCTCGCCGACGCTTCTGCACCGGCGTCGCCGTCACCGAGGAGCGGGCGACGCTACTTTCTGCCGCCCAGAGCGCTCCGCCAGTGGGCACGTGTCCTTTTATAGTCTCTCTAAACCGCAAGTCCTCCATCTCCCATGGCTCCTTCGCCACGTTCATCTCCACCTCTTCCGTCGCGGCGGCACCCTTGTCGGCGCTGGCGCAAATATGACTGCCACCAAGCTCATCAAGAGCGGTTGTGTTTCGCAGCCAAGGCGGCAGCACCGCCCGCTTCAGCAGCTTCTGGTGGCTCTCCTGCTGCCGCGCTGCGTCAATCTCTCGCTGGGACATGAGACGCACGTGCACCGATGAGGCGTGACGGTGAAGAGACCGAAACTGATCGGCCACCGACGCGCGCCCACAGAGCCGATTCTGGTACTCGCGCTCGGTGAGTATCTCTTGCGCATCCACCACACTCGCTGCGTCGCTCACGGAGGCAAAGGGCGTGCTGTAGAGCGACAAGAATGCGACGGCTTGCTGAAACAAAAAGGGGTCGCGGGACAGCATGCAATCTAGCTGGAGCCTCACCGGCAATGCAGCTGCACTGAAGGAAGTGCCTGTGCCTGCTGTAGTATTATGCGCTGCCGTCTTGTCCGCCTCTGCCGTCGATGATGAAGCCATTGCGGCGGCGCTTGGCGCCTGTGATTGTTCACGTGCAAAAAGCCGCTTCCACACCTGCCTCACAGGCGGCAGCAGTGTCACCAGCGTCTGCTTCTCCCTCACAAGCGCCTGTAGCTGCGCCTGGATGGCCTGCAGGCAGAGGCTCAGGATGTCTTTGTCGCACCGCGGGCAGCGGGTAAGGGTCTCACAAAACTCCTCGACAAGGAAGTAGCAAGTGCAGCCGAGGCAGAGGACACCGCGAATCGCGTTTCTGCGCCGCATCGCCTCGGAGACGTCGATGTGATCACCGACGCCCTTGTTGGACGGTCCGACGCCGCCGCTGGTGTGCAGCGCCTCCTCTGCGTGGGGTGGGTGGCCAGAGGCAAAGAAGGCGTGAGCGATGCTCGCGTCAGCTTTCTGGTACGCCGCTAACTGCGCCTGCTGCACCGACTCCACGTACCTGCATGGTGGAACGTCAGTCACGCACGCAGACAGCAGCAGACGCGTCCCGTGGGCGTACACAAGCGGCAACATCCGCTTGTAGTTCAGGTAATATCGAACCTCCTTCGAGCCTGTTTCTCCGGTGCCGAGGCGTCGGCCACGTTGCGCTGCATCCGAATCCCCCACTGCGTCCGGCGCAGCGCCGACAAGCGACCCTTCCGACTCCAGCTGTCGCGCGGTGCACCGCATTTCCGCCGGAATGCCCTCAAGGCCAAACCGCACCCGGTCCTCGGTGATCCCCAAGTAGTTGACCAGCTCCTGCACTGTTACGCCGTCCGCCCCGAAGACGAGGCACATCGCGTCCACAACCAAGATTGTCAGTGGGTGATGACTGGTCATCCGGAAATAGAGCTGGGCGATAGCCGTGGCGCGGAGCGCGCCGGCGCCAGGCGCGGACGGATCCCACGCCTGCTCCAACGATCCAGCCCCTTTCATCCTCAGTGACTACGTGGATTGGGGAGGGGGAGTCGGGGCGCGTGTTGTCAGCGTCTTCGCTTATGTACTCAGGCGTGTGTTGTAAAGCGATCAACAATAATGACAAAAAGGGAGGTAGGTCATAATACGCGAGCACACATATGCACAAAGACGACTGTATTTGCGCACGTGTCGAGGGCCACAGCCAACGTGCAGCAAGGTCGGTGAGGGAAACAGTGCCATCAGCACAGTTACCCGCACGGCGAACTGTGTGCATTCAGCACGACCTAGGCGAGCCACGAAGCCTACGAAAACGGAGAGACACGACGCGGTCAAGTACGCGCGCTCGTGACGCTGTGGCTGTGAGACACGGCATCCATACACATACAAGCACGCACAGAGAGGCCGATGCCGTGTCTCGCGCACTTTAGTTGCGCGAGGGGAGCCGAAGAAGCGCTGAGGCGATAGGGAGAGGCGTCGCGGCTCGCTCCCTCTTCTCAGAAGCCCTCTCTTGCATTCGCCGCGCACAGTGGGTACAATACTCGCGGGTGGTCAGACGTCTGAGGTCGTGCGCGGCGATTCCTCTCGTGCCTTTCCTCCCCCCCCTCATAGGTTCACCTACCGGCAGCCCTTTTATTATCCCGCAAGAAGAAAAAAAGCGGCCCCAGGCCCGAGAGTACCACAACGAAACAAAACGAGTGTTCCCTGATGACATCGTCAGCGGCAGTGACTGTACCCGTCGGCTCCGATTCAGGCTCATCCCACGCAGCGCACACCCGACACCGATCCTCAACCGATTTGGTGTGCCAGTCTCTCCCAGCCGCTCTTCATCTCTGCGCACGTGTCACACCCCTTGCAGCGCCGAGGACGACCTAACGCAACACAGGTGCAGCTGCCTTGCAGGAATACACCGCGCTTCTACCTCTTTGAAGACTTCGCCTTTACCTTTGCCACCTTTGGAGCCGCCTCAGGTACGGCCGACTCCACCTCGCCTCCATCCGCCTCCTCCGGAGCAGGCTCAGGCTCCTGTGGTGGCGGCGCCGGCGGTTCGGCAGATTCTTGAGGAGCTGGCTCATTCAACTGCGACGGCTGAGGCACCTGCTGCTGCTGCGGCGGCGGCTCTGACTGCGTCTCCTGCTGCCCGTCGCGCTGCTCCGCATCCCCGTCGTCGTCGTCGTCTCCCTTGTCGACGCCGTCGCGCGAGGGTCGCGGGCCGGGTGGGAAGCGCGAAAAGGTTACCCGGAGGAAGCGCTCCCGCACCTCCTTGGCGTGTAACGCGATGAGCGCATCCACTGCCGTCTCCGTGTCCTTGTAGGCGACAATGGCTCCTTTCGGGCCGCGACGGAAGAACGCATGCGGCTCAAAGCCTGCCTCCTTCATGATCCCCTTCAGCTCGTCGTCCGAGATGGCCTCAGTGAGGTTGGTGATGTATAGGTTCTTGTCCGGGTGCACGCGGCCTCGCACGTTCACCGGCGCTCGCGGCGCCGTGCGGTGGTGGTAACCCGTGGTGAAGAGAGCAGCCATAGTTGCCGGATCGGTCGATGACTTTGTTTCCCACTCGGTATCCCGATCTTGGTAGCCGCTGAAGCGCTTCAGACGCAGCACACTACCGCGAAACGGGCAGTGCTGCAGGTACTGAATCGCCGTCAGGGTGTCGCCGGGGTGCTGGAACTGCGCCACCACGTTCGTGCGATCGCGAAACTGTCGCTTCAAGGAGTTCACGTTGCCAAACACCTCCAATAGCACCCATAGGTCGTACAAAGGAACCGACTCATTCACACAGCTAACCATGACGGTGCAGCCGTTCGTCTCCAATCCCGGATAGCGTCCGACGCCAGCACCGCCACCCCGCGCCGGCGGTGCGCCTGAGGGTTCGAGCGGGCTGAAGCCGGTCGCAGCCCCGAGCCCCGTACCACTGCCACGACCGCCGATGCCACCTCGCATGGCACCCCGGCCACCTCTCACCATCGGCCCAGGCGCCATGCCACGAGTAGCCCTGCTCTCGCTGCCATGTTGCGCCGCAGGGTCGTTGTCGTTGGCAGAATCAGAGCCGGCACCGCAGCCGCCTCGGCGGCGGCCGAAAGGATCGGTTGCGGGCTGCCCCGGCTGCGACGGCGGTGCGGCACTCGACGGGACGGAACCACCGTAATATTGGGCTCCATCGCTGCCGCCCCAGCCAGCTCCGTACGCGTCCGATTGCGCAGGGCCATGCGGTGCGACGCTGTACGGATTCGCTTGCACCGATGGCGGCGCGTTAGTGGGGCCCTGTGCGGGGTAGCCATAGCCGCTGTTGCTGCCGCCGTACGAGTGCGGTTGGTGCGACTGCAGAGGCGGCTGCACCGGGTCGACTCGGTCCCACATCGGCTCAAAGAACAGCTTGACGTAGCAGCAGTTGGGGTAGATGGCGTTGTTGTGGAATTGATCCATGGCCTGTTGCGCCGCCGTCGCGTCCGCAAATTCGACCGCGCCGGTGGTAGTCGGGCCGTACGGACCACAAGACACGCTAACGGGCGGGGCGATCATGCTGAACATCTGCATGAGCACGTCGCGGGTGATCGGGTAGCGACAGTCCTCCACCAGAACACGCAGACGCCGAGAGGGCTGCGGAGGCACTGGCATAATTGCCTGGCCGCTGCTGCAGCTTCGGTGACTGGTGTTTGGTACGTAGCTGCCCGTGCTTTGCGGTGGCGACTGCAAGGGCATCTGTTGCGGCTGTTGCGGGTACGACGGCTGCGGTTGCGCATACTGCTGTTGCAAGTGCTGCGGCTGATGATTGAGCTCGTGCTGGGGATACTGCTGCGGTGCCATGCTGCCATAGATGGGCTGTTGCTGCTGCCCGACATTGCCGGACCCATACCCGTAACTCCCCACCTGTTGCTGCTGCAGATGCGGTGGTGGCTGGGGCACCATCTGCTGCTGTTGAGGCGGCTGATGCTGATGCTGTGGCTGGAGCTGCTGCGGTGGAGGTGGAGCCTGCACTTGAGCGTCTACGCGGACCGAGGTGCCAATGACGTTCACAGAGCGGCGATTCAGCAGCGCCTGCGCCTCCTGCTTTGTGCGCATCGTCACAGTGGCCTGTGATGCGTGCGAATTCATCTCAATGTTCACGGCGGTGCCGTACATGAGTAAAGCCCGATGGATGTCAGACTCGATGCATCCCATCGGGAGGTTGCTGAGGACCACAGTGGACATTCTGAGACGACGACGATGGCTGGAGTGGAGGCGAAGCTAACAACAAAGGAGGAGGAGAACGAGGAGTCAAGAAAAGGGCAGCAAGACAGCGAGAGGGGCGAAATAAGAACCGGCACAGCACTTCGATGAGGACAACTGCATATAAGCAACAACACGTTAAACTATATATGGATATATATATACCTATATATCGATATAGATAGACACAAACAGATGGCCAGAGAACGAGGGTCAAAGAGAGCGACAGTGGCAGACACTGACAAAGTCCGCGAAGGAGATGCCGTCTGGCGAGTTAAGGGAGATGGCGAGTGATGCGACGCGATCAACTCACGCAAATGTGCGACAGACAAAACGCATCGACACGACGAGGATGAAAAGGCGCGTGTGGATGGCAGCGCGGAAAACAAAAGAAAGACGGTAGGAAAAAAAAAACAACTCAAAGACAGCCGATACGTGAAGTCACCTTGCCCTGCAAACGTTCTGACCTGCCCCAATGGCCACTTCGATGCGCACGCACCTCTTCTTCCTCGTCGTGGCTGGTCCGCGTCTTCAGGTTCTTTTGTATTGAAACAACGTCGATCTTCCTCCTCCTGCGCCGATGTGTTTTCTTCGTCTCTTTTTCACCGAGAAAGGGAGAAGGGAGGACAACTAAGAACTCAAGATCGCACTTCTTCTCTCTGAAAATGAAGTGCGGCACGGGGCGCCTTGTGCAACCACCCGCTTCCTTTTTTATTCCTTGACTGTTGCTTGGGCTTTGCGTTGGTGTTGCGTCCTCCTCCTTCCTCTCTTCTTCCTCTCGGCACAAAAGAAAATGATGAAAAAGGCGGCGGAAAAAAAAATAAGGGAGAGGCGCAACTACTAAACAGACACGGAAGGCAACACCTTCCAGAAGAGGCGGAGCACGGGAGAGGCAATCGAGCGGACTTAGAGTCGTGGTCTCCTGTTTGTGTGGTTCGTCTTCGTGCTTGTAGCGTTGACTTCGTGATGCTTCGCGTCGCAGGCGCGGAAAACACCCGTGAAGTTGAAGAGGGGGGGGGGAAGAAAGCACAACATACGCGCGCACAAGAGGAGCAGGGGGGCGGTTTCAATACAGAGACAGCGAGAGGATATATGTATGTGTGTGAGAGAAAGGGAAAGGGGGAGGGGGATGGGAGTTCAATGAAGCATTCAACGCGCGCGGCTGATCATACATGCTGCTTTTCCTTTTGCTTTTTCGTCTCTCTTTCTTTACATGCGCGTGTCCGGCAGCTTCCATCGCTCGCTGCCTCCCTCCTTCTCTTGGTGTATTTCTCCGTTAAACCGCGGTAGTTTACTATCGTGCACGCCGTGAAAGCACGTGTGTGCGTGCGGGTGAAGCGCGAAAAAAAAAAATCTTTTTCATCCTCATCTGCGAGCCTGCGCAGCAGCGCAAGTGTTTGTCTCTTGTTTTGTTTTTTTCTCTACGCGCGCTTTGCTTTCGTCTTGGTTATGTGGCGTCGTTGGCCCTCATCCTCCTCGTGTGCGTGTGCGTGTGCGTGTGCCCGTGTCGACGGATAATGCACAGTGTGTTTGAAAAAGATCATCAAGGCTCCACCAGCATTTCACGCGCACCCTCACACAAAATGGTCGAAATCCAGTCGCTCCTTGGCACGCGGGCGCACCTCTTCCCCCCACGCTTCGGGTGAGACGGCGCATGCAGCCACGCACATTCATGCACACAAAACCAACCTGACGCACGCGGGTGCCGGCCTGGTCCTTCTTCGCTTCCTGTTTCCAAAATTTCACCCCAATGCTCCACCAGTCATATCCACCGGTGATTTTTTTCCTTCTGATTTCCGTTTCCTGAACATCTCGCCCTCATTTGGGTAGCATCGGTGCAGCACATCACATTCCTCTTGTTCGTTGTCGTCTCCATCAGACGTTTACCAACTGAGGCACTGCAAGATCCCATGTAGCGTCGTCGATAACAACACGCTGCTGAGCGCACGCTTCACGTGGCGCTCGGCGAGCGAGGCATAACTTCAAGAGAACTCCCAGCGTAGCCCATTTGGCCTCCATCGTCCACCTACGTCCAGCGATTCGTGTCCGTGAGGCTGTGGAAATGATGAACATGCGGGAGACGAAACAGATCCTTCAAACGCACATGCGCATCTAAACCATGTTCGGGAGAGGGGGTGAGATCCTTCAGAATACACACCACGGCGGGCATTCTTCTCCCAGCCCACAGTCTTTCTCGCGCGGGTTATTCTTCATTTGTGTAGCGCCTTTACCGTTGAGTCAACGATTTCTTTTTTTTGCTGTTGGGAGGAGTGGCGAGGGAGACAGGGGCGGCCGCGTCGCTGCGCCGCCTGTTGCCTTGTGCGCGCCTCCATGGAACCTCGACGCTTCCATCACACATGGGTTGTCGAAGATTTGTGTGTGTGTGTGTGTGTGTTCGCCCGTAAAGCCTAACAGAGAAGCCAACAGCCGCGCCGCAACCATATGCGCGGTATTGAGCCCTTACCGCCTCCAATACCCCATGTTTCAGCCTACAAAAAGAAGCTGCAGCGCGAGGCAGTTGGGCGGAAGCCACTTGATAGAAAGTGGGAAAGGTGGGGGCGGCAGGTAAGCCTGTGGACGTCACACAGAGACCCAGTTCTACAGAGCAGAGGGAGGGAGGAGTACCACAACAAAGGCGGATAGCTGTGCACGCGCACACACAAGCCTTGCAAACAGCACATTGTCGTCTCCGAGTCACACACACACACACACACAGATATGAATCCGTTATACGAGCACCGGTAGAGAGAGAACCGGAAAGAAAAAGGCAGAGAAGATTACAACAGTCAAACGCGCCACACACACACGACGACGCACATGTGCACAAGAAGATGCAAGGCTATCCAGAGCGCTCTCCCACCCCACTACGCCACACCCCCAGCTTGTTTGTTAGATGGTTCTGACATCGAGAGGCAAGAGATGGGTGAGAGGGAAGAGGTGCGCATCGCGGGAATGGAACACGAAAAAAAAAATATATAGCATAGAAAGAGGTTTGGGGGAGCGGTAAGATGCAGGAAGCGTTGCGCATTCCCACCTATTCCTCCTCCTCCTCGCCACCATCCTTTCTTTCGTTCGCGAAAGGAGAGCACTACACGAGGGTGCCAGCTTATCGTTTACGAACGGCACACGCACAAAAATACACAAGAAGGCGATCCGCATAGTCGTGCGGCGATGCCCAGCAGAATGCCAAAGGACGACGCACGTGTGCTGTGTGACCCCCACCGCTTTTCTCGTTCGAGCAAAAGTGGAACCCGAGCTTAAAACTCGTGTCGACGAAGGGCAGCTCAGGCAGGGAGTGCGAACACGGCGCGAGGTGAGAAGAAATCCGACGCTGGCGGCGAAGCAGGTCGCGTAAATGGAGAGAGTCTGCCTGGGGGCCGCCACACATTCGACGCTTCCTTAGCTGCAACAGGAAAAGAAGCAGGCGCATCACCGAGGAGTTGTGGCTCTCGTCGAGTTCGTCTTGTACTGTTACGAAGGACAGCAGCACTTCCAATGAATAAACAAGGACAAGTCTCCATCATCTGAGAGACGAGGAAAACAAGGAAGTAATACAGACACATGAGTCTTGCTCAGGATCGGGCAATATTCGGTCCTGCGTCGGTGGAGCGTCGCGCCAGGGACGGCGGCGCAGACGTGGCACCGCTTGCAGAGTAAAAGGGGGAAAAGGATGGAGAAGGGTGGGGGGAGGGCATCGAAGACGACGTTGGGAGGGGGAGGCCGAAGCAGACGAAAGCGATGTTCTGCTGATGAAAGGGGCGAAAGATGGAATCTGTGGTCAAGCGACTGATATCAGTGGAGCTATTTACTTGAAAAGAATGATGCATCAACGGCGGGCTGTGAGCAGTGGCTTGGTACAAAGATATCCGAAAAGCGATAGAGAGGAGAGCTCCTAGAATGAGTTGCCACCTCTCAACGGCGCATCATGAGCTGCCACGAGGGTGTTGGCGATGGAGTCGGTTATCGTATAGTGTTTTGGATGGAAACACAATCATGTGGCACGAAACGGAAAGGTGCCTTGGCTGCTGAGAACAGGATAACACGCATATGCGTGAGTGCCTGCCGATAAGTGGAAAACAAAGATGTCGATCTTCGTCACGGGCTGCGGTGTGGCGAGAGACGTCACGCAAACATAGAGATGAGAGAGAGAGAGACAAGAAGGGCTTCATCGACGCGCTACAAGAAGAAGGCGAAGAAACACACGCAAACGCACACGCGCAAGAGATGGAAAAACATACGAACAAAAAGAGCAACCCTGAGCGCGAGCATTAAGTTCATTGAAGACGTCTGTGCCGTTTACGCACACATGTGGGTGTGCGCATATGTGGGAAACACGGGAGTTGGACAAAAAAAAAGGACAAAGAGGAAGAGAGGGGGAGAAGAGACAGCGAACACGGTGGAGAAGACGACCGAAAGTGGACGTGGAGGTTTCAGGAAGGTATGGGGGAGGAGAGGGGGGTTTGTGTGGTGGCCATGCCCCCTCCCTCCTTCCCTTCCCCAGGCAACAAGAAAACGGTGAACGAAAAGGCAAAAAAAAAACAGGTACGACTGCAAGCTCGCGAGCGCCAATCAAAACTGGAAAGCGTGCAGAAGAGGGATTCGGAGGAGCCGGCGGCGGCTGTGTGTGTGTGTGTGTGTATGTATGTACGTGAGCATGCGTTTGTGCTGGAGCTTGAGCGAGCGCATCTCTGCAGACTGTGCAATGCACTCGGCGTCACACACATGCACACACGCATGAGCGCAGAGGTGCGAAATTCGCGGCGATGCTCAGAGCCGGAAAGAGAGAGTCTAACGAGGAATGGCACACGCACGCCGAGCACCCGTTCAGGGTCACTCTTGCTCTCTCTAAACTCGTAGCGCACAGCAAATGCCGCCGATCACTCACGCACACACACATACACACACATACGCGCATACACAGAGAGACAAGAGTCGGGTGATGTCTTCATAGAGAAAAGGAAAGACGACAAGCGGTGAGACACTAAAGTAGCGTTTCCGCGTCGACGCAATCCAGAACTGCGTGCGCGCGAATGGCTGCGCGCGCGCACACGGAAAGACAACACAAGGACACGGGCAGGGGGTTATGTTTCACTTCATGGAGGTCTTTTCGTTTCTCTTTCCTTTTCGGCTTTTTAACGTACCTTACCCAAGAGGGACAAACAAAACAAAAAAAAAAAAAACATTAAACTCCGGAAAACGCCAGCATTCAAGAGGATGGCAATAGAGATGACAACGAGTTTGAGAGCAAGATGGAGAGATGAACCGATATGTCCGTCTGTGCGTGCTTGTACGCACGCATGCACGGCTACCTGCGGGCATTGCTCCTCCTCCCATTCTCCAACCCTAATCCCCCTTTCTCCTTACAGTATCGGCATGTTTACACAGAAAAATACAGAATGCAGAAACACACAATGATAAAAATTCCTAAATAATCCGTCGTTCGTCTATCCGATTCACTACGTGTTCACAGTACAAACACCACCACGCCAAGAACGCCGACACCGAAACCAGCGAAGACGGCAACAGACTCTCACACAGACACACACGCGCGCGTACGCGTCCGTATTCGCAACGAAAACGGCGGGAGGGAAGGGACGGCAGCACAAAACGACACTCCTCGCACGTGCCATCAACGCCGGCACCAAAGAGAGCACATCATAGGATGAGGCACCAACCATATATATATATATATACGGTGGTGATCGGCGAAAGAATGGGTCGGCGTGGACCTACTGCTCGTTCGCCTGCTCCTCCATCGCCTTCTGCTCTGTGCTGACCGGATCGTCGCGAGGGCCCTCGACAAAGATGACGTTCGACTTCTCCTCGTCGCACACGCTTCCCTGGCACTCCAGGAGCACCTTCACGGAGGTCGCCACGTCCCGCAGATGAACTTCGAAGGAGCCGTCCTCGGACTTGGTGACGCGCTCGGGGTTGATGCCCTTGCTGTTGAGGTACGTCATCACTTCAGTATCCTCGTACGCGCTGCAGCCCGTGATCTTGATGATGCGTGACGGCACAGCCTTGCTGCGCTGGCCCGGGCTGCGGTGACGGGAAGCGGTGAAGTCGTACTGCAGCGTCTCGGGGTCGAGCGGGTCGCCTTCGTCAGTGCACGGGTAGCGCTCCACGTAGTTGGGAAAGAGCTTGCCGCTCACCTGACCTCCCACGTACGGCACACGGTGCATGAAGGTCACGATGGCCAGCGCGTCGTCCGGCGACGCAGCCTTGACTGTCAGAATCTCCTTCTTGTTCTGGTTGCGGCGGATCGCCACAACGCCACCGAACGCCTCCATCAGCGTAAAGATGGTCTGCAGCGGCTCGGTGATCGGGACGAGGGTCACGCTCACAAAGACGGTCGGCGGCTGGCCGAACGGCTGGTACTGCACGTAGTTCATGCGCGGCATCATGTTGGCGCCACCGCGGGCCATGCCGCCGACCTGGGGAAATGGCATGTAGCCAGTCTGCACACCCATGGTGTCGAGGCCGTAGCCGCCGCGGCCACCGCGCCCGCGAGCGCGACCGCCGCGCATCATAGCGTTGCCGCGAACGGCACCCGGAAAGCCAACGGTGACGCTCATCATCTCCATGGCGGGGTTGGCGCCGTACCAGGGGTCCATCTGTTGCGGCGGCATCATGCCGGGGCCAGGGTTGTTGAAGACCGACATTTGCGGCTGCGGCTGAGGCTGCGGCATGTGCTGCATCTGAGGCATCGGCTGCGGCGGCATCTGCTGGGGCATCTGCGACGGCTGCTGAATCTGTGGGGTCGGCAACTGAATCTGGGGCTGCTGGGGCATCTGCGGCTGCGGCGGCATTTGTGGCTGCATCTGGGGCTGCGGCGGCATCTGTGGCTGCGGTGGCAACTGCTGGGCCGCAAAGATGTTGCCGTTGTCAAAGGCCGAGGTCTGCAGCACGCCACCGCCGTTGCTGTTCATTGGGGTCGGGCTGCCGCTTGGGATCCAGTTCGTGTACTGCATGGTCATCTTGTTGCCGTTGTTGAAGATGTTGCGATTGTTCAGACTCGACATGACGCGCTCGGCGGCGAAGTTGTCGGGGAACTGCGCCACCACAGACGTCTCCTGCGGGTTGTTTGTCGG
Source organism: Leishmania donovani (assembly GCF_000227135.1). Taxonomy (NCBI): domain Eukaryota; phylum Euglenozoa; class Kinetoplastea; order Trypanosomatida; family Trypanosomatidae; genus Leishmania; species Leishmania donovani. The sequence goes on along the minus strand of NC_018259.1, from coordinate 314,246 downwards.
AGTGATTTGGATCGAGTTGCACGACACGCCGACGCTCTGGAAAACGCGGCGCATGACATCCTCCGTGACGGGCTGCTGAATCTCCGACACGCGAATGCTGATGGTGTTGGTAGGTTGCTGCGAGAAGCCGCCGAAGCTGCCCCCGCGACCGCCACGACCGCCACGACCGCGCATGACGACAGAGAAGTGTGTAAAGTAGGTTGAAAAAAAAGAAAGAGTGGGGGAAGGGGGGAGGGCCAAACCGAGAGAAGAGGGAGTGGCGAGGAGCACGGCGAGAGCGAGAGATTTAGAGACACTCAGAATAACTGACTGCGGGCACGAGGAGTACTGGTGCGAGGGTCACGAAAACGTTGCAGGAGAATACATCAAGTCACCATGAGGCGTCAGTCAATGCAATAGCGTACGTACGGGCCAATAAGGAAGCGAGCGAGCCAAAGGGAGAGAGGCGGGAGAAGGGCGTGAATGACGAAAGAAGCACACAAAAAGATAAGTGTTTGCGGAGGTGAAAGAAGCGCGTGAGAAAGGGAAAGGGCTCATACAAGGACGCCGTATCCTGCAGCAGTCCATCACCAACATCTGTGCCCATTTTTTTTGCTCCAGCAGCACGCGCGAGAGTCTAATGGCAATGCACCACCAAAGGATGGCATGACCCGCCTTTAAGGCGGGTATCGCGGAATTTACTGTGCGGTCAGGCGGTGTGCCATGAAGGCACACACACGCATGCCGTCGATGGTGGAGGAACACCCACGCACAGAGAGAGGGGGCGCGCAACCGCTGCGGTGTTGCCCTCTTTCACCTTGTCTTCGAGCGTTTGGCGCATCGGGTTCGGACATTTTTTTTGTTCTTTTCTTGACTGTGTACGCTTGATAGGAGTAGAAAGACTCAAGGAGCACAAAGGTCGTACTCGCACAGGATGCATGAACACCGCACGCAATACACAAGCGCTAAAGAAAAAAAAAAAACAGAGCTGGTAAGGCTGAATGCAGCAAAAGAAGAATGAAAGGAAGGAAGAGGAGTGTGTGGGCAAAAAAAAAGGTTGGCAGGACGTCTCGCAAGGAAACGGCGACTGATACGGAGCAACAAAACAGAACAGACGCACATGAGCAGCAAGAGCAGCTGCAAAGAGAGGTGGTGCGTAGCAGCGAGAAGGCAGAGCAACGAGCAAAGGATGAGAGCTGTGTGCACCACAGCGACACCGACACATCTCGTTATCAAAGGCCGCACACGGCCAAGCGCCACTCGTGTGTCTTTGTGTGTTTTGATGCCCTGCCGGCGAACGTCTGTGTCTCCGCTCCCTCTAATTCCTTTTCTGATGAGCGTTGAGGCCTCGATCACGACGGCTTTTGACCACCAGAAGGAGTCATAAACTGCGAAAAAATCGCGCGGAAGTCCGCATCGGTAGGATCGCGGATGCCACCGATCGACACACCAGTAGATTGGTCGTCGTTGCTCAAGGCAGCGGGGTCGGTCGGCGAGGATGCCACAAACTGATCCACCGCGTTTTCGGCGGCAGCATCGGCACCGTCGGTGCGCGACCGCTCCGCATCTGTCGGAGTGGACGCGACGAACTCTTGAACCGTGTTCTGCCCCACTAGATCGCTTCCATCCACGCGACTCGGCGCCGTGGTGCTGTAAGCCTCAACGGTGCAGCCGCCATGCGAGGATTCGGCGCTGTGCTCGGCAGTCGTGTCATCAGGCGTCGCCACCGGGGACGAGACGGCAGGCGCCGCGCGATTCGACCGACTGTCCCGCACCCACGACGCCGCCGCCACGGCGCCGCTGAACTGCTCCTCCGGATGCGCGTTGACGTCTGTGGGGCCGTCGTCGTCGTCTGGAGAAACATGAAAAGAGCCCTCTGGCTGGCGAAACGGGTTCGCGAAGCTCGGGTTTATGGTGCGCATGCGGGACGCACTCTCGCGGTTTTGCCGCTCGCGGCAGAATTTGCGCAGCTCCTCCTCCGCCCGCATCTGCTGCTCCTGCGACCACGGCTCGCCAGCCTGGGCTGCCATGAACTCCGCCTCCTTGAGGTGCTCGGCCATCTCCATCTCTTCCTCTTTCTCGCTCAGGTAGGAATGCAGTTGCTGCTCCGAGTGGCCAGGGAAGAGGTCGTCCGTAGACGAGGCAGGCTCGTCCACCCCCGCCAGTGCCACACGGCGGCGCCATAGGCGACGGCGGACGACGCATAAGGGCGTGTGTGTCTTTTTGAACGGAGCCAAAACCTGCTGAGGCGACGCAGCATTGGCAGGGTCAGCGTTGGCCCCGTCGACAGGTCGCAGGAACTGCTCTCCGTAGCGCCAGCCGGCCGTGTCAGTGCCGTGTGGATGCTCTGTGTGAACCTCCCAGAAACCCACCCACCGGTAGCCAGCGGGGAGCGCCACCGTGAGGATGCGGCGGGCCGGCCACTGTGGATTGGGGGAGTGAGGAGAAGGAGGGTTTACCGAGTGGAAAGCGGCGTCGAAGTCGTTTGGGTGAGCGCCGCAGAGGCGGTACGCCGGCGGTACAAAGCAGAAGACCGGAAGGTCGGTGAGGAAGCGGCTGGTTCCCCATCCTATAACCGGATACCAACGCTGGTTTTCCCACATCTCCACCCAGAGTGTAGGGCCCAGCTGCAGCGCGGTTTCACACGGGATGTTGGTGTTGGAGGACGAAGTACTTCCGCTTCGAGACGGCGAGGTTGACGTCTTATGTCGATCGGCTCTCGTCGGCGGCGATGTGGACGACTCCTGTGACATCCTTGGGTAGGCTCGTGCCTAACAGCGTTGTATACCGGTGTGCGCGTTTGTATAAATTGGTGCTTGGTGGTGTGGCGTTTTTTTTCTTGCTCTCTCAATCGCGATTGCCGGCTCCAGGAGAGTGGAAAGGCTCGATGAAGACTTCGAATGGTGCTTGTCCTGACCCGGGAAGTGCCGCCGTGCACTCTCCTGAGTCAAGGGGGGGGGGCAACGGCGACAACGTACGATGCAAAGCAACGCTAATGCGATGGACAGCCTCGATTATACGACGTGCGCGTGAGCAAGAAAATGCCTGCTCAGTATTGAGCGTTGTGGGGCGCCCACAAGACGGGAAGGAGGGCGTATTCGAGAAGAAAAGCAATGCGCATTACGGCAAATAAAACAAGGGGCAATACGGAAGCACCAGCGGAGAAGCGGCCAAAAACAAGAACGACAACAGCAGTAATAATAAATCGTTTGACTGCGCAGATGTGCTGCGTGGCAATATTCAGTAACGGATCGAGAGATCGAGGCAGAGCGGCAGCGTGGGGGGGGGGGATAAGTAGCTGCGAGGTTGGGTGAAGGGAGAGGGCAGCGGTGCCGACAAGAGAAGCGAGAACGAGAACAAAAGAAGTCGCACAGACACAGGGAAAGACACTCGCAGAGAAAGGGGGGCGAAGAGGAGTGGTGGCGCGCGAGAGTAGATTACCATGATAAGAGAGAGCTATTCTTGAGAGCACATGTTCAGCCACGCCGCTTGTGTGTTCACTGCTTGATGAGCGTGCCATCATTCGTTTCAGTCGGTATGCAGGTCCGCTCTACTTCCGCGGCGCTCACCTTAAAGGCTTTCCTTGTCACTTCCCTTTCCCACGTGCTCGGAAACGATCGCCTCAAATGACGAACAGCACCGACATGGTCTGCTACGCAGGCCGTCGCCATGCCACTCGAGTCGCTTCACATTTCCGCAAAAGATCAAGACGCAACGGCTGATGTTGGTCCCCGCACATCGCCTCGGATTGGGGTCACCTCACGTTGTGTGTGTGTGTGTGTGTCTGTGTGTGTGTGTCTGTGCTAGCTCATTCGTGCATGTTCCAGCTTTTTTTTTTTGCGTGTGTGTGTGTGTGTGTGTGTGTGTGTGGCTCAACCGTGAAGGCCATTGGCGCCACCAGCACGTTGCGCGTGTGTTGCCTTCCAAGACACTCTTACGTCCGTCGAGAGAATAACACCAGCGACACAAAACCCATGTAGCCGCGAGGATCCAAGCACGGCAACGGTACAACGGACAGCAAGAGAAAGGTACCGAGCGAACGCGCAGAGGAGGAGACGACATCCAAGTGCAAGTTCACTACGCCAGTGCATGTCACAACGACACGCGCACACACACTCGAAAGGAGAAGGGGAAAGGAGGGAGAATACACGCACATACACAGAGGGGGAGCAACAGGCACAAGGTCCAGAGAGTACACGCCCACACGCGCACGCAGACAGATAAAAAAAAAGCAAGCGGCCTCGCCTTGTGAAGTTCACACGCACACACACACAAGAATGGAAACAAGCAAACGCTCACAGAGAAACGCAAACGGAAACAAACGACAAGAAGACGCCACGACGGTGGAGGAAAAGGGAGCCGAAACGGAGGAGGTGAACAACAACAACAGCCAAAACAAAAACACGCGCACGCAAGCGCCCACACGCAACATAACTGCATGCACACAAACATCTTCACACACATGCACACGCAAAAGAAGGGAGAAGAAAACAATCCGCCATAGAAACAGCAACAACAGCATCATCACTCTCACCCGCCACAGAAACGCGACAGAGTGATAGAAAGAGGGCAGCACCTCATAAGTAAAAGAGAAAAAGCGCAAACACGGCAAGAGAGATGGGCGTGGGATAGAATCGGGGAGAAACACACACATACACACGTACGCACAACAATAATAATAAAAAGGACGTAAAACAGCACAACACAAAAATACATGTAACAGAAAAACGCAGATAAGGCGTGGGGCACTGGAGTGGTGAGAAGAAGGAGAACCGAACAAAAAAATTTCAAGGAAACAAACAATGGAACGCACAGGCGCGCACCATCGACATGAGCACATGCGCTGCTTCCTCAATGCTCAGTGCCGATATGGTCACACGCACCCGAACACGCACACACAAAAAAGGGGCATCTGCGGATACACGTGGAGACCGCACAGCAGCGCCCGCCACAATGATCAGAGGAGCGCCGGCATCAGCGGCGGCCGAGAGTGCCTAATCTCAGCATCTGCGCGTTTAGAATCATCCAAGCAGAAGCCCAATTTTCTTTTTCGCAAAAAAAAAAAAAAATAAACGCACACAAAAGTGTGAGCGAAGCGAGTCAGCAAAGGAGGCGGGACAACAAAAACAGCGAAAAAAGTGCAACACAAGCAGTAGCGGTCATCATGGCGCTGCTGCCCCCCCCCCATCTACCCACCCGCCCCGTCGCCTGTCAAGAACTCTTTCTGTGTCGAATACAAGCACATAACCTGAAAACAGGGGAAAACACACACCGCGCAGTGCGTGGTACTTCACGCTCCAGTATTCCACTGTGTGGGGGGGAAGCCAAACAGCCCCTGTCCCTGTCAATGCCGAGCCACTTCTGGTGGTGGCGGAGTCATGCACCTACGACTTAGGGGAGGTCAGAGCGATGGATTGCTGCTAGTGTCGGCGGTGAGGTCCTGGATAGCGCTGCGTCGGAGTGACCTGCGGCGTTGAACATGTTTGTGCCGTCGACATGATGGGCAGAGCGTCCCAGCGCGACTCGAGCGTATCTCAAAGCCCGGTCCTCACACTGCCTGCTGGTGTGGGGAGCCGGAGTGCCACACCGAGGGGGGATGCACCACGTAGCGACCGGCACAATGGGAGCGGCTGTGAGGCGACCTTCGGAGCGGAGGTCGCTAAAGTGTGAAACGAAGGCTGCACTCCCATGACCAAGTCGTCGCATGGCTGTGGCGCGTCTCTTGTGCTGCTTCGCACCACACGATGGCCCTGCGACAAACTGGGGGAAGGAGTGGGGGGGGGGTGCATTGAAGTTTAGTTCATGTTCTATCGCCGAGTGGACATGCTTGAAAAAAAAAGAGGTGCACAAAACGACATGTACTTTGAAGTGACAGACACGCACACGCACATGCACACGTACACACCCTTGAAATTCAATCGTCTTACTAAGCGTTCACACCGCGCACGCTTGAGTGTGTGTGCGTGTGCTTGTGCGTGTGTACGTGGTTGCTTACCTGTGCACGTGATTTTGCCCTTTCCTCCTCCCTTTCTGTGTGAGGGAGAAGAGGAGGAGAGGGGTACAGGAATTCACACAAACACACACAAGCGCAAGGCGGGGCACCGCAGAAGTGCAGACGAAGAGAAAGCGGAGAAGTCTCAACACACGAACTTCCAATGAAAGAGAGCACACAGTCACTGAGATGCATTAGAGTGCTGAGGTTGGCAACCTCGCTACGCTCTCTCCTTCTCTTTCGCAGTCGCCAGCAGCCTCTTGTCCCTCCACACGGTTCTGCCGGTGCCCTACGAAACCGATGAGCACTACGATACTTCTGCATACTTACCCCGACTCGTCTACCTTCTCTTCGGCTTCCCGTATCACCAACTGCTTCCATTAGTGGTATGGCATAAAGAAACGGAAATAACAACGAAAGAAACACATATAGGGTGAGAGAGGAGAAGGAAAAGAGCAACGCAATCACCAAACAGCACCAACGCGAAGAAGACAAAAAAAAAAGGAAAACTGAAAGCGACTCCATAAAACAAGTTACACACAGAAAAAGGAACAACCTGTGAAAACAAACAACAAAGCGTAGCATCAAAATTCATTATATATATGCCTGGGCATGGAGCCGCACACCGCCAGCACCCAGCATTGGCGTGTGTGTGTGTGGGGGGGGGAGGAGGGGGGTACGTGCGTGCGTGTGTGCGTGCGTTCGTGGGCCCGCTTAGAACAGCGAAGTGTACATACACTCCACCCCCCCCCCGGCAGGCGCGCACCGCACAAAAACAAATACAGTTACATGGTATGTGCCTTTCTGTATGTCGGTGTCCAGGGGGCCCTGCTGCTCACCCTCCCCCACCACCACTGCCACCACCTCGCCTTACCAACACACAGACATACACAAGAAAGAATCTCTTTGTCGGTGCTGTGCGCCGCTTCACCCGAGCATATTCTCGCACGCGTGCGTGAAAATTAGAGAGCTCCTACAGATTCTGTTTCGGAAATTTACGGCGAGAATGGCGAAAAGGGGAGAAGGGGAAAGGATAGGCAATGGATGACGGCACGCATGACAACGACAAAAAAGGAGAGAGAGGGTGTGTGAAACCAACAGAGTAGTACGTAAGGACAAGCAGAGGGGCAGAAACAAGCTATAAGAGACACAAGATATCGTACCGACAGCACCGACAAAGGAAAAAAAAAATAAAAACAGAAACTACAACAGTTAAGAATAGTTCGACAGAACAGTTAGGGATAGAGTGAGACGGCGGGCAATGGGGGCACAACGAAAAAAAAAAAACGAACACCTTCCGACGAGCAGGTTAGTGGGGATCTCTTTCCGCAAAATCCTCACGGAACGCCTCAGTCCGCTACTTTGTCGGCGATGCTACCAACCGCTTCGGCATCGCATCGCCGAAGAGTGCCTCTAGCCGAGCTACGTAAGCATCGTACACGGACTTCTCTACCCACGTGAACCACTGCACAATATCAAGCAACTCTAGCTCCAGCACATTTAGTTCCGCATTCACCACGCCCCCAATGCTGGCGTAGTAGGCATTGCTGTAATAGGAGTCGTCGCGCAGCTTCACACTCAGCGTCATGGCGGTGATGTAGAGTCGATGCACGTTGCGAAGGGTGATCGGGATTCTGGTTTTGCAGACGTACCGATCCATCAGAACCATGGCTAAGATAAAGCACTCCTCGCTACAGACAGAGTACTTGGCAAAGCGTCGTACGTAGTCCCAGAGGGAGATACTGGGGACGCGGCTGCTGTGAAAGCACGAGCGAATATTCTGGTCCGTCTCTTGGCTCAGGTCACAGCGGTATTGCAGCGCGAGTGCGCACAGCTGGGCTAGCGGGGGCATCTCCGGCGGGGCAACATCTACTGGGGCCGCAATGGGAGCCGGGTCAGTACCGACGTCAAGGATGCTGCAGCTGCAGGGTACAGCGGCGGTGTACTGCGCCGGCGCTGCGAACGCACCGCCTCCTCTGACTGGAGAAGTGGGAGAACTAGAAAGCGACTGATCGTAGTAGTCCATCGCTGTCGGCGGTGCGGCGGCCGCTGTCGCTGCTTCTACGCCATCGCCACGCCCTGCTGCGTCAGCCGCGGTGTGATAGTCGCCGTTCTCCTCCGCAGCAACACCGCCGCCGTTCATGTTCGAGTGGTACCGCACCACGGTCTCATCTGTCATTACCGGTATCGAGATCATTCTTGGCGACGCTTCCAGTGGCGATTGGGAGCGCTATCCACAAAAATCGTTTTTCTTTTGGAAACCAGGTGCTCTGCACTGTTGCTAGCTTTCCTATCCGCCGCGCGGCAGCCGGACCTGGTCGTAGGCTTGCTCCCGTGCACACACGCCTGTATGCTTACCGTTGTGGGAAGGCAGAGGGAGAGGGGCGTAGAGGCGTGCCCTCCCGCGATGCCCTTCAAAAAAAAAAGAGAGAAAATGGTAGCCTGGTACACGCGGGGACGTCTTGTGAGAAGGGGTCGCCCACACAAACACACGAGATCAACGACCCAGAGTACTCGAGGTGCAACAATGTGGCCCACCATAGAGAAAGCTTGAGGGTGACCGCATACAAGCGCGCAGACCGAAATGAGCACGTCCTCGTCGGTAGAGAGAGAGAGGGGCAACACAGTTGAAAAAGCGAAGGGAAAAGAACACAGAGAGCGAGCAACAGCAGCACTCGGAACAGAGTTGTTGCTGTGCACAGACAGAGAAAACAGGAGAGGGAAAAGGTCCAGAGAGAGAGAGAGACAGACAAAACGCAAGAGAACACGAGAGGAAAAAGGCTAGACCAGCGAAAAAAAAAAGAAGACACGCGCACACGCACACGAAATTACACCGAAGAGAACGACAGCAAAATTCCGAAGACGAGGCGACACGAACAAAACAGGTAACCACAAAAAAAAACAGACAAGAGAAATACTTCGCGAAACAAACAAAATTAAGAGGAACACACAATGAAAATAAAACACACAAGGCGGGCTGCTCTCGAAGAAGAGGCGAAGATGAAGCGTGGACAGACGGTGGACGGCGGAGCAAAGAGCTCGGCAGGAGGAGAAAACACGTAATAGGATATGCCCTCAATCTCTTTCTCTTCCGAGCCTTCTCCGCTGAGCCTTGTGCGGCCCTGAAGAGGTGCGAATGTCGTGAGAATGTAAGAGAGAAGAAGAGAGAAACACTTTGATGACGGAGACGTGTAAAGGCACACAGGCAGGAAGGCAGGCAGGCAGACTCCGGCGGACGCACGTAGAGAAGAGCAGCACAGAAAGCGAAAAAGGACGAAGAGTGCTGGTGGAGTCCGCTAGCAAGTGCAAGAGAGAGAGACCCTGGGAAAAGAAAACTGACAAAAAGTGGGGGGAGGGGGGGGGCGGCTAGCGAAAAAGTCCACTCAAGTCGTGCGCTCGTTTGCCCGTCCGCAATAACAGTCGTGGCAGGAAGCCCAAAGCGAAGGCGATGCAGATAGAACAAAAATTAAGACGATAAATACTAGTGGTGATCCTATGCACGTACACGGTATTGCCAAAATTCCCCCGCTCCTTGGTGTATCGGCTCTCTCGCGGGACAGAGACCAATGCTTCTGCTTTTACCCTCTGTGGCTGCGCGATGCAAGAGATCAGGCATGCGCAATCTGCCTGCGCTTCTCTGCCAAGGTGCGTATGCGCACGTGTATAGGCGCGCTAACTTGACAAGCGCACGACCAGCGCTCGTGGGCTGCTCCTTGGGCGTGTTGCGTCGCTTGTGCGAAGGTACAACAGAGGGAACACGTTTGCGTTTGTGTGCCTGTCTACAACTAAGCGATGTACCCCCAAGATGATCAGCACCGTGTTTGATGTCGCTAAGCGCTTCTCTTTTTTCCGTTCCTTTCTTGATGTATATAACACGGAAAGGACAAATATATATGTGTGCGTGTGTGCGCGTGTTGATATTGCAAAAAAAAAAAGAAAAAGAAGCGACGAGAGGAGGTGAAAGGAGTGAGTGAGTGATACGGTGATAGGGAAGGCTGCCAAGTACCAGTTAGTAATGCCGCGGTGGCAGCACGCGTGGTGAAAGTGATGTTTCTCCTTTTCTGTGTGTGTGTGTGTGTGTGCGAGCGGGGGGAGATCCGCAGAGAGTTCGACGGAAGAAAAGGTCAAAGAGAAGAGCAACAGCCGTTCTGTCCCGTGCGCACGTCAGCGTGCTCGGCCTTGCCTTTACTTACAGCCAAGGGAAATGCAAAGAAAAGGAGAGCACGCTGGTCTTGAGAAACAGTGTTGTGGCAACAGAAGTCAAAGATGGAGCAAGACACGCAGACCGGCGAAGCAGCGGCAAGCGGAGGCAGTCGGTGAGCGAGAGAAGGGATAGGAGTCGTGTGGCGAAGATAAACCGTTGAACAAGAGTGGGAAGAACGCGAAGAGCTCTGAAAATTTATCGGTCTCTGTGGTTTTCCAATTGAAAGAAAAGGTGGCTAGATGGTGGTCGTGGTGTATGCGGGTGCGTAGATGTCCGTTATGTGCATGAATGGGTCGTTATGTGCAGCAGCGCGGCCGTCCTCTTCTTCTGCGCCGAGGAATGTGGGTGTGAACGTGTACGCGTGTGCTTATTATAATACCTGTGTGTGCACCTGCAAACGACACCACCAATGACAGCTTCCACGGACGATAGAGAAATATATACGCACGAAGAACAGTTGGATACTGTTACCCACAAGACGGATTACAAGCGGCTTCGGGTGTAAGAAGTTGGCGGATGAGCGAGTGGGTATGATGAAAGGCGTGAGAGCAGAGGATTGGGACAAGTGCATTCGCCCAGGACACGCGCACGAGTACAGCGAAGTCCATAGCGACAATGAAGGATTCGCAAGGCCGTAAGGGCAATGTCAAGAAAAGCACAGCAGCGGCAGCAATGATAAGGTGACGAGACGGAGCAAGAGAGGAATGAGACGTGTGCAGAGAGAGAGGAAGGGGGGGGGGGTGAAGGCATGCGTTCCAGGCACAGCACAGACACGGGCACACGCAGCGGCCTCGTCGACTTTGTCGAAAGGGAGGAGGGGTTGCGAGGTGTAGAGGGAGCAAACGTTGGAAATGCTGTCCACCACCCGCAGCAGCTCCTCTGGCTTGTCCTGCCCGGAGTCGCGGTGCTTCTAATGACAGGGACAGAACGGACGGACGCTGTGGTAAACGGCTGTCACATCGTCGTCGAAGCAGGTTCACGGGAATCCAGTCAGTCAACGCGTCTCTCCCCCCCTTCGCTACCGCCGGGGTTGAGGACTACAGTCACACACGCTCGACGGAGTGGGAGGAGGCGGATAGAAGGGGTGCTGCTGAGAGGAAGCCGGCCGGGGTCCCACAGCGTTGGACTGCAAGAGAGGCAGCTCATAAACGGTCCTCATGTCGCCCCACTACGGCCGGCAGCCGCACCTCCTACCCGCCCTGCGTTTTTTTTCCATCATGGCGATGATGCAAGAAATGGTGGGTCTGCTTTCATTGATTGCTTACGGTACCTTTACTTATCAGTCTAACCGAAAAAAAAGACGCACAAGAACGAAGTGGAAAAAAGGTGGCGGAAAACAATGGCTCATTCCTAGTGCAATGCGAGCCGCACACACACAAGTACGCGCGCGCGCACGCAGAAGCTCGTGCAGGTGCACAGGGAAGTTGAAGTATGAAGAAAGCAAACGAGGGAGCGAGAAGAAGAGCGATCAGGAAACAACGGGTGAAAGCGCAGGAGAGAGCGCGGGAGAGACGAGAGAGGCACAAAAAGAGAAGGGAGAAAAGGGCGAACGCAATCACTGATGTGGAGATGATTGCTCAAGCACCGTAGAAGATTGGTGCTGTGTTGGTGGTGGCCCGTTGTGCGCGTGTACTGTTCCTTTATTGTTGGGGGGGGGGTGTTCCGAAAAGAAGGCCTGTTGATGTCGCCTATCGTGGCATGTTCAGTTTTCTTTTTTCTTTTCACCGATGCCTGCGCAAGAAAGTGAGCGTGACCAGAGAGGGGGAGAGGCATACTTCGCAGTTCCCTACCCCATTATTTATCGGCCTTCTTTACTCCTCCAGCTCTGCGCATGTGCGCACGCAAAGATCTGGAACAGCACAAACAAGAGCGCAATAAGCAAGGCAACGAAGAATCACGCAACGCGGCTCACCGGACAGGCATAGAGATTAGGGCGATGACCAACGTGAGTCTGCACACTCTAGGGTCTTCTGTCTGTGAGCATTATGTGCGTGTGTGTGTGTGTGTGTTGGCGCAGGCCGCAAGGCGCATGGGGGACTCGTTAGCGCCGTGCTCTGAGGAGGAGGAGGGAAGACGGGAAAAGAAACACGAAGAGAGAGAGTCACGTTATTTGGGCCTCTCTACTTTAGAGGACGAGAATAACGTGTGCAACCCGACACGCGCGTAAGCACACTGGAAAGAAAGATATACGTACAAAATACACAGAAAAGCGATGGCGTCCACCGTCTCAACGGTTCTGGTTCAACTCGTATTTCGCCTTCGGTGCAGATGCGGTTCCTGTGGCAATTTTTTCGTTTTAACTTTTCATCAAGACGCACACGCAGCGAGAGGTGAGCGAAGGGAGGTGGTGGGAGGGAGTAAGAGAAGAAGAGGGCGGAAAAAAAAAACAGAGCACAGGGAGAGAAGGGCGTGGTGAGGAAAAGGAGGTTCCTGTGGGTACATGAGAATTGACTGTGAAGTACGAAGAAAGGAACGAGAACGGCGCAGAAAAAGCAAGGAGACAAGAGAAAGTCTGGAGAAAGGGGCGTGGAATGTGTGGGTGGGGGAGGGGGTCAGTGTGTACATCTGTCTACATGCTTCCCCTTTTTTAACGTCTCCTCCTACGCGCTCCCACAGACGCACGCACAGGCGTTTGTGGGAGAAGCGCTTGAGTGGCAGCACCAATCACGAGCGACCGCAAGACCGACAACAATAACAGCAAGTAACAAGAGAAACAGAGAGGGGGCAATGGCACAAGTAGGGACAGAAAGCACGAAAAGGAAAACAAAAAAACGTGTGTTACTCACACACAGGGGTAGAGAGGAGATCCAAAGGCAGAGAGCGAGGTAGTGATACATAAAGCACGGGGCATAAAACGACAAGAAAAAAGTGAGAAGTAAAGATTGAAGTTGTGTATACAACCATATCCCCCTCCTCACACACACAAGCACAGACACACCAAGGCCTGCGCTGCGCTCATGCAAACACCTGCGTTTGTGTTTGTGTATTGTGCAAATACCACCCCCTCATGCACCATCGCTTGCCTGAGGTAAAGGCGCTCCTATAAGGAGAAGGTGGCGAGGTACATACGCGTCTGCAACGAGAAGCAAGCAACTACGACGCAAAAAAAAACTTGGCTGTGAAAAAGGGAGTTCCACATACCGTGGACAGCAAAACAAGAACAACAATGTCGAAAGCACGTCGAGGCATTCACAGGTGGACATCCATGGAAGCAGAGGAGCCCAACAAGTGTAAAAAGCCCTCTTGTGCACATCTCTTCGTGTGTGCATGTGTCTGTGTGAATAGCTGTTGGCGTCCGCTCCTCCCTGTGGAGTCTCCTGTGTTCGTGCGTCCGTGCCTTCTACAAGGCCCAATCAGACTTTGTCAAGCGCGAGAGGGAGCTACAAGAGGAGGAAAGACTCTCAAGGGAGAGGAGGAGAGAGCATGCCGCAGCAAGCAAGCCGAAAGAGTGGGGAACCAGAGAGAGAGACCCACGATTCAGCTGCGTGAGCAAGAGAAACAGCGCAAAGAAGACGTGAGGGGTGATGGGAGACCGGCGCACGCCAGAAACTTTTTTTTTGGTCGTGGTGGTGAAGCGGGTGAAAGTCCAACAGAAAAACGAAGGGAAGAAAGGAGTGGCGCAGAATACAAGGAAGAAATGTAGCCGTCAGACAAGAAGCACAAACATGTGAAACGAACAAGATGATGAGAAACACAACATAAACAGCTACAGCGAGAGAAAGCAGGAAAGATGCGAGAAGACAAGACGTAAAGGAATCAGAACAAAAAGAGAGAAAATAGGAAAAGGGAACGAAAGGATGGGGGAGGGGGGGCAGAGGAGAGTGAAGAAAATGAAGACAACAAGACGAACATGTGACCTTTACCCAGAGGAGGAGAAAGGAGTAGAAATAAGAGAGAGGGGTACGAGCATGACTGACAACAATTCTTTTTCGTGATAAAAGGGTGAAAACGAAAAGCGTACCATGTATGGCCTCTGTCCGTCCCCCAAGCAGCTCCCTCATTATCCCCGCTGCTCACCCTTCCCCTCCCCACCGCAGCCTCACCTCTACTGGCGCCCCCCTTCACCTTTCTTTTTTTTTTGTTGTTGTTTTTGTACCTCAGACGCGAGAAGAAAGTGAATCAAAAAAACAGATGGAAGGGTGTGTGTGGGGAGGGGGGGGGGAAGAGAGGGCGGTGATTCGGCGTGTCAAGAAAGACGAAGAAAAGGACTCATTGGAATACGGCCGCTTCCTTGCCTCCCTTACCCTCCATCCACTCCCCACGTCTTCCCTGTCCCGCTTGTGTGCGTCGTACCTCTCTTCTTCTCGATCTGATTCACACCTCGTCGGATGTGGACGAAGGAGATAAGGCGAGAGAGAAGAGAGCGGGAAAAAAGTAGAAACGCACAAAGTCTAGAGAAAACGGTGGTGGAGATAGAAAGGGCTACGGGCAGAACAGCAACCACAGCAGCAGCAACAATAAAAAAATAATAAAAAAAGAAGCAACCGAAGAAGAGTCCCATCTTAGGCGGTGGGCGGAAGGGGAAACGAAGGCACACGAGAGAGGAGGCGTTAACACAAGCGCATACTTCCACACGCGACTGCTCACGAGAAAAGAAGCAGGAGAGTGAGAAAGAAAGAGCGACGCGGTTAGACAGTGTGGGCGTGGCCACCACAAAACAACGAGGCCGAAACGCATGTCACGAAGAAACGAGGTTGTAAGTGCGTCAAAGAGGATAAGGGAAAGAAAAAGAAGTGAAATGAGGGAACAGTTGGGTCACTGTTTCCTCTCGTTTCCCTTTTTTTTGTCTTTCTCCTCTTTCCCTTCTTTGCTGTTTCTTTTTTCCGCTTCTCGTGGCTTCTTGTTCGCGATGCTTCACCTTCTCGTGCTTCCCTTGTGTGCACGACCTCTCTCTCCCACTCGTGCTCGCACACTGCTACCCATCAACCCACACACACACACATACACACATATATAAACATACGTGTAGATGCACTCTCCGGTGCAGTGACAGAGACCCCTTTCGTTATTAGTGTGTAGGGAAAGAGCGCGGGTACAACGGCAAAAGGCAGAGAGGATATGTAGGGGGAGAAGAAAGAGGGAAAGGGTATAGAACGTGAAGAACGAAAAAGGAAAAAATGAGAGAAGTAGTGGGGGAGGCGAGAACGGGAGACGGGAAAAGAATGGGGAGCCATAAAGAAGACCTGAAGAGCAGAACGTCACGCACACACATTAGCATCACCCCTCGCACATGTGCGGGAGCCAACGCGAAAAGAAACACCAATGGCCGAGCAAGACAGAGAGGGAGAGGAGGAGGGGGGCGGTGGCGGCGGCGGCCCACCCATGCAGCCATAGCATGCACACAATGCGCCGAGAAACAAACCTTGCACGTCAAACGGCACCGGCGCAGCACAAGAAGGACGATGATGGCTGTCGATTGCTTGCGTGCGCCTTCGAGGGAGAAAAATAAAAAGAGGTGGCAGTGAGGCCCCCGGTGTGCTGGCAGTCGATGAGGAAAAGGCCAAAGCAAGCCCGACTCAATCATGCGGAGGGAGCGGTATGCCCTTGCTGTGTGTCTGTGAGTTCATTTGGATAAGAAGACTTACGAGAACGGGGGGAGGGAAGGGGACGAGTTCACAGCAACGACAGAAGCCAAGCGAGCACACGCACATACAATAGGGAGGGAGAGAGAGGATAGAAGGCAAATGCAACCAGCAGCAAGAACAGAGAAGAAACAAGCAAACCACTACCAAAAAAAAAGATACCCACCAACGGAGAGAAGCAAGAGCGATACAAGGGCAGCCATCAACAGGCAAGCCGGTAGGGAGAGAGGGGGTGCTCACAACTACGCGAGGCGACGCGGAGAAGACAAAGGCGCTCGATGACTGTCCATTCCTCTTCGCGCTGGCCTCTTCTCCCGTACAAGGAAGTGGCCAGGAGAGGAGTGGCAGGTGGGTGTGTCGGAGGAAAGACCCCGGCGAGGCAGCTTGCGTGCAGCATCAACAAAAAAAAAAAAACAGCAAAAAGGTAGAACAGAAAGCGAACACGAACAAAAAATGAGAGTATCACGAAAACAACAACAGAGGCAACGCACGCACGCGGAGAGAGGAGAAACACAGAAATCGCCGACACGCACAAAAGGAGGCCACCGCACCCAAAAGCCATGCGCGTCATGGGCGCGCGCGTTCGGAGCGGGCAGCCAGGGCAAATAATCGCATCGTGCAGAGCGCCGCAGCGGTATCCTTCCCTTCTGATGTTCCTCTGCGTTTCGCGGCAAGCAACAACGTGATGCACAGAAGGGATGCATCAATGGACACTTAGGAGGTACGGGGGAGCAGAGCTCTCAAATCAAAAAGGCGAAGGAGAGCAGTTCTTGGGCTGTCGGTCGTTTTTCCGGGTTCTCAGCGCAGCTCGCCAGCGCCAACTCGCGCATGTCGTTGTCCAGGTCGTCGGGAATGTCGACGACAATGGCATTGGCGGTGAGGCACTGCACAAACTCGTGGTCGTGACGCAGCGGGAGCTCGTCTGTTCTCTCGGGATCGGCCCACTTCCACGGCAGGCGGCCAAGCACCATCTCCAAGAACGAGATACCGAGCGAGTAGATGTCAGAGGCGGAGGTCAGTGGAAGGTTGCGCGCGCCCTCGGGTGAGATGTACACGGCCGTGCCGCGCATCAGGCGGTCCTCGTTGACGCAGCACGCCTCCGTGAGCCTGTCCGAGGCGGAGCCGAAGTCGGAGAGCTTGCAGACGCCGTCCACGCCAAGCAGAATGTTGTGCGGCTTCACGTCACCGTGCGTGGTGGACTCATGCAGGTACGCGAGGCCGTTCACGATGTCGAGCATGAACCGGCGCACCACGGTGCGAGGCAGCTTGCCAAAGTTGTCGATGATGTCATGCAGCGAGCCCCCTGGCATGTATTCCATGATGATTGCCAGGTACGACTGGGTTACGCAGCAGGAGATGTAGGGAACAATGTTGGGATGTCGCAGTTTGGCGCACGTGCATACCTCGGACACCATCTCTTCCTCCTTGATGCCGCGGTGCAGCCGGGGAATGCGCTTGATCGCCACTTGCACGCCATCGTCTGACATGCCCAGGTAGATGAAGCTGAAGGCGCCGCTGCCGATCGGGTAGAGGGAGACCTGCCACTCATGCTGGTTCACGTCCCGCAGCACCTGCGGCTCGTCGGCGGCCTGCACGGTCGCACCAACAGCGTCCGCGGAGGCCACGGAGGAGTCGAAGACGAAGGCGTTCGTGAGAAACGACGGCGCCTCGCTCGCGTTGTCGTCGCGCGCGACCCAGGGCGGGGAGCTTCCAGGCACGCTGGCCGCCGTCGTCGTAGCGCCAGGGGTTCGTGGATGGAAGGGAGGGAGGCCAGGACCCGCGCCGCTGGCTCCAACCACCTGCGACGCTCCGCATGGAGGGAACTCGCGGGGGCCCATGGCGGCCGTCACAGCCCGCTCGGTGAGGTGCGAGGGCTCCGCCGCCTCACCGCCGGTCGTCACGGACGGCGTCGGCGACGTCTTCGAGTGGCAGATTGGCGTGGTGTGGGGCGCGACAGGAGGCGAGGCGTGAGCTGCGGGCTGCGATAGCACTGGTGCCGGCATCCCCGCACCATTCTCAAAGGAGCTGCATGCAAACAATGGTGGCTCGTTCGATGGATCGCACACCTCGCCGCTGCTCGTCGCCATGTCCTCGTGGTTACTGGGGGTGGCGTCCAGCGCGTAGACGTCCTGGATGAGATGGATGTACTTGCTTGTGTCGCCAGAGGCGATGCGGTCAATGCAGATCTTGCGCAGCCGCTTGAGCTGCACGTTCTCGCTGTGCGCGGAGTCGAAGATCATAAGCGCCTGCTTGTACTCGCCCTTGCACATTTTCGAGAGGCCGTCGCCCATCTTCTTTGGCATGTTTTCATTATCCTGCAGCGACGAGCGCGGGTCACGCAGCTCGCACAGTGTCACCTGCGAAACCTCGTCCGGAAAGCGCACGCAGTCGATCCGGTACCACGGGATCTGCGCGCTGCTCGTGGCGAAGTGCGAGAGTGTGTCTGTCGTGGAGGCGACGTGGCAGCCGATGTCCCACAGCACCTTTGAAATGTCCAGCATCCGCTGCGTGTCAAAGACCACGCGGGCCTTGCTGTGCCGTGCACCGCACGTGCCGACAAGAAACGGCATGCGGACAGCGAAGCAGACGACGCGGTTGCGCATGAAGTCCGGCACGGATTGGTACACCTCGAGCGCAAAGCGGCAAATCTTCGACACCACGAGCGGGTTCTGTGACTGAGTGCCGAAATTGACGAAGAAGCTGCTGGAACTGACGGACTCGATGTAGCCAGTGTACTCTTCGGCGCGTTGCGAGATGATATCCATAATAAAGCACGCCTCAGTCGTGTCCATGGCGCGGTGCACATCCACCAGCACCATCGCCACATCCACTCGTGAGAACTCGTTCGTGTTGTCCTTGACAATGTTAGCGTTAAAGCGGGTACGCACACGGCGCGTCTTGCCGTCAGCAAGATCCGCGTCGCTGTGAGAGCCGTCGGACGGCGCCAGAGTCATGACGGCCGCCGGCACAAACGTGCGCATCTCTCGCAGACTCCGCTCGACGCGCACGAAGGCCTCGTGAATGCCGCGAATCTCCGTAATGTACGCCAGCCAGCCCTGCACGCGGTGATCCTTGCCGTCGCCGCGGGACACCTCAAGGTTCGACGCGCGGATGAGCTGCGGGATGAGCCGCTTCATCTCCCGCACGACAAACCACGCGATGACCACCGCGACGACAGCGGCGATCACAACCACCAGAACCGTCACCATGAAGGCCGCCGTGCGCGCGGTGGAGAAAGCCTTCTCGAAGTCAGCCCGCACAACCACGACGCCAAGAACGAGGTCCAGCCCGTACGAGTCCTTCACCTTTGTGAGGTTCAGAAACGCGTTGTTGCCCTTGTACCGAAAGGTGATGAGGGCCGTGTCCTTGTCCTTCAACACCTCCGTCAAGCTACCGCTCTCGTTGACCACCTGCATGGCAGCAAGAATGATGGGCTCGGTGATTTCGTAGATGCGAGTCGGGGTGTAGATGGTTGCGCCGATCGCGCTGTCCTCCGTTCTACTCTGCACTGATTGGTTCCAGCTGTTACCGACAAGAATGTTGCGTGTGGCATCCACGAGAAAGATGCGGCCGTTCTTGCGCAGAAAGCTTACGAGGGTGGTTGTTTCTTCGATGATCGTGTCCGACGAGGAGCCGGCCGCGAAGTAGCCAAGGGAGCCGTTTACGGTAAAGGGCATCACGAAGTTGAAGTACGTCGGAGTGGTGTTATCAGAGGCCAGTAGCCAGCGGGTGTTGTTCTGCGGGTCCGCCACCCACGTTTTCACAATCTGGTTCATGGCGCCTTCAGGGAGCGTGACTTCGCGGTGGAAGTCGAAGTAACCCAATACGTTGGGCGGTTCAACCGCGGTGACGCTCTCATTGTACATTTCGAGCATGGGGACCGTGTTGTGCGTGCGGCTGTAACCGCCGTAGATCTTTCGGGTCTGGTTTGCATCGGTTGGCTTCGGGTCTGTGTAACCGGCATTCGTGTAGAGACCGCCTTCGTAGACGAACCGCAGATACGAAATGGCCTCGTTGAAGCGAGTGAGAACCGTGAGGAGCGATACCAGCAGCTGATCCGGGTCTTGGGGCAAGTTCGTCTCCTCCAGTGTCGTGTTATGACGCTTGATGTAGTTGAACGTCACAATGTGCACAAACGCGGGAAGCATCGCCAGGCTGTTCTGCGTGATGGAGGCTACGCCCTTCATGGCCTCACTCAGCAGATACTCTGTCGTGTGTGCGTTGGACTGGACGCCGACGAAGTAGAACGGAAGGAAACCCAACAGCCCCACAATGATGGCGCCAAAGCACATGATAAAAGCAACGGCGGGAAGACTGGGAATGGTGCAGCAAACTTGGTGCTCCTGCTCCTCAAGCGAGGATGGATCGTCGTCCGAGTCGATGGCGCGCACCTCAATCAGGTTCACGTGCTTCTCATCACACGGGCCCTCGACTTGCTCAGCAACCAGCCCCTGCGCCGTCTCCTCACCGCAAAAGCCGAGCGCTGTGTCGAGACGGTTGCCGGCGCCGCTGCTCCCCTTCTGCACGCTGCTGGACGCCGCCGCGATCATCTCCGGCTGGCCGATGGAGCTGTGAAGCGAGGAGTCCGAGGTGCTGCTGAAGAGATGGCCCTTGAGCGGGTTGTGCATCAAGATGCGTCGGCCGTCGGCGTAGTCCTCACCGTCGGCGTTCGCGTCCTTCTGCTTCTGCAGGCTCAGCGACAAGCTCATATTGTTGTGGTTGCTGTGATTCGGGCTGGACTGGATGTACGCCGGGATCGTGGCGTTCCGTATCATGGTCGAGGCCGTGCCAACTGTCGTGGACGTGTTATTTGCATGACTTTGCTGCAGATCCAGCAATGAAAAGTGCTGTCCCGGTTGTACAGCGGAATGCGCCGGATTCGGGACGTTCCGGCTCGGCGCAGGAGTGCTCTGCTCCCCCGTGGCGTAGCCGCCAGCAGTCGGCAGAACGCGAATGACAGAGCCGCGCGCTTGTGCTGCAAAGTTGGCGGCGGCGGGGTCGTACCACATGCCGGTGGTCGCGCCACCGCCTGTCACCGATGGACTGGCACCCGACGGAATCGGCTGCCGGGAGGCCAGCACAGCCCCGGAGACTCTAGACGGCGTTGTCGCACTAGACCCGCTCGGCGGCCCCGGAGACACCGCTATCGCGCTGGCTGAAATCAGTGCGCCCTGCGATTTAGTGCCGTCTGCGCCGCTGCTATCGCTGGACGTACACGAGCGCTTGGAGTTGATGATGATCGGCTGCACGCTATTGCCGTTAAGCATTGCTGCGCTGAGGTGCGGTGGAGTGTGCGGAAGCAGTGCGCTTTCCCGTCGACGCTGAATCTGTGCTAGCAGTGGTGCTCCGCAACCCGCTGTTCCTTGCACTGGTGTACGTGCTGAGAGCCTATTGAGACACTAAGTAAGAGAGAAAGCGCGTGCGTTTGCATGACCCTGTGGCTCGCCACTATGCGCGTGGAGGCTTGCACGTATGTTGTTCTCGTGAGAGGCAACAACACACCAGAGAGCCCGCGTGCTGGAAATGCTTCGCAAACCGATTACCCCAATGAGCAAACAAGCAGAGAAAAAAAATGAAGACGGAGGAAGGGAAGGAAGGCAAAAAGAGCGAAAAGGGACGTCAAGCAGTGCAACGCGCGACTATGCCTCGCTTGCCGTCCTTTCGTTTCTTGCGCACAACGCCCGGTGCGGTGTGGCGTGGTGGGGGAGAGAAAGACAGAGTGAGTGAGAGGGAGCGCAAAGGCGGAATAGAAGAAACAAAAAAAAAAAACAGACGAAAAGCAGCAACAGCACCGAACATAACCAAAGCCAAAACAGAAACAGGAGGGAGTACAGGTACGCGTGCGTGAATCGGTGGAGAAGGGGATGGGGTATGGAGGAAGGGAGGGGAAAGGGTGAAAGTAACGCTAGAGATGAAGGTTAGCACAAGTATTGGGCATGTATGGGGATGGTCGTCGACAAAAACAAAAGAAAACGAAAAATAAGGATGAGCGGGAAGGGTGCGAAGAGAGAACGAGACAACCAGCTCTGGACGCCTTTTCATACGCGGGTGGGGGCCCCTCAGCGGGCGCAGGCAACACCCACCCACCCCACACACACACAGGAGAAACCACACGAAGGAAAAAGCAAAAACGCACCGCAACAATAATAATAATAAAACAAGAAGGGAACACTAGACGCAAACGCGAACACGCCGACAGACACGGCACCAGGTGACGGGAAAGGAAGAAAGGACGAAGGAGAGGTGATGGGGAAGGGCAGAAGAGAAAGGACAGGTGAGCGAGGACCTGCAGGCTCGAACGAGTCGATCGAGTTGGAAGACAGAAAGGAATACAGGAACAATAAAACTGGCGTCTGCTCGTGCACGGTGCCTGCGTGTGAGAAGTACGAGTGGGTAGTGAAGTCAGTTCTTTTTTCGTGTGTATATGTTGTTTGCCGCTGTTGTATGCAGATGGGTGGGGGTAGGCTCGCAAACACCCGGACAGGCAACGCAGACACCAACACTCAGCAGTGTGACCGCACCTCACACGGTACGATCTAGAAAGCAGACAAGAGAGAAAGAACACAAGACGAGGAGGATGGAGAAGAAAGTGTCAGAGGCGAGCAAAAAAAAATGTGTTCGTTGACTCTCCTTTTTTTTTCTAGTGCGGAGGGACGAATACACGCACACGCACACACACGAGCCACAGACACAGACACAGACCTCGAGGAACAAGCAGCACGCAGCCGAAAAAAAAAACAAGAGGGGGGGGGGCAAGTAAAAGAGAAATGATGAGGAAATAAAGCGCACGCGCGTAAACCAAAAGCGCTCAACGAGAAAAACGAGAAAGGCAAAGAAAAAGGTGAAACCAAACAAAGGCGAAGACACATGAACACCCACACCCACGCAGAGAGAGACAGAGGCGAAAAAAAAAAACACGAAAACTTGTGTGCACAAACAAAGACGTATGTACGTATATATAAGCAGAAGGGCGCATAAAACAAAAAGAGGGCACGCAACAGAGGCACGCACCCTCGAAAACGAGGGGCAGAAGAAGGATGGGGTGGGTGGGGAGAGGGGAAAGAAGCACGGAGAGTCAAGTAAGATAAAGGGCGTGCAGGCGCAAACGAAAAGAAGAGCTGACTACGCCCAAAGGGTTGAAGTGTGAATTCAGTGGAAATGGTTGGGGAGGAGGCCGAAAAAGGAGAATGCAGGAAGGAGAGCGAACGCAAGCACGAAAACAGCAAGAAAAAGCTGCTGCTGTTGAATCAGCAAATATTATGCGCAGTCACCGGTCACGCACATGCACACACAGATGATATAGGCGGAGAAAAAGATGAGTAAGAGAGCCGTAAAACACCTTTTCCCACCTTAAACGATCGCGTTGCTGAGCTAAAGCGCACCACAGTGTCTTTCAGCAGCAGTGAGACGAGGGCGCCAAAGATGAAGCGCGGTAGGGTGGTCAAACCCACACAAATGAAGAGCACACACACAACAAAAACAGCAACAACCGCAGCAGCAGCAGCAACAACAAAAAGATATGGTGAAATCGGTGGGGAGGGGGGAAGGAGGGCAGAGGAAGCCGTGTGCGCCCCCTTTTTCTTTTGTTTTCTTTTGGTGAGAGGAAGAGGAGTGAGGGTGTATGAGATTGATAAATAAAGGAGAATGATAAGAGACAGCTTGGAATCCAAGAGCGGTGACGAAAGGAGCAAAAAAAAAAAAACATAAAACACACACACACACACACAAGATGAAGGGTGGGCAAAACAAGCACGGGCCGAGGTTTTATGCAACTCAGGCACAAAGAACGTGCAAGAGAGGGTGAGAAAGAAGGGCAGAGGGTGTTGGTAAGAGAAAGGGCGGGAGGCAGATACACCCACACAAGCACACGCGCGCGCTAGAAAAAAAACGCAATAGAAAGTTCGAGCTGGAGTAAATCCACAGACGAAGAAGAAACCCCAACGCCACTACAGAAATCACAAAGCCCGAAAAAAAAAGGCACAGAAACAAAACTCAGTAAATCTACAGAAAAAGATAGCGCACGCGCACACACTAAACATACATCAACAACAGCAAAAAGGTGTGAGAGACGCCGAAACAAGAAGAGCGCGAAGGTACACGTGTGAACAGCACAGGACTAGCGAAAGACAAAAAAAGAAAAACGGAAAAGAAAGAAACAGCAGTGGAGATGACAACGCACCTTCAACGATAGAGGACAACATGCAAGGCAGGAGAGAAGCAAACAACAACAAAAAAAGAAACACCAACGAGGTTTTCTACAGGGAAAGGCAAAGATGTAACAGCGGGAGTGACAGAGGAACAGCAGGAAGGAGTGTCTTGAGAGAGCACGCGTTACACCTTTGTGCGTGTGTATGGGTACAGTGGTGAAGGTAGGTATTTACGCGCGCGTGGGGGGAGGGGGTTGTGTATTCGGGTTCGCGCCTGCGTATGTGGATCAAGACCTTCTCGCAACACCACCAGCATCAAGACGCAATGAATGCCTTTGACAGCACCAGAGGGACAGGAGATAAACACAAGTGAACAAAAACGGGCAAAAAAACGTTGTCGGAGCTCACGGCAAGAAACAGTAAGATGCGAAAGAGAGGAGGGGTTGCTGTATATATCGTCTTTTTCCTGCCACCACCACGCGGTGTGCTGCCTTGCTGCTTTGCGTAGAGACCCACGCCTCGGTTCAGGCTTCCTTCGCTCAGCCTTCCCTTTTTGTGGTGCTCAAAGACACACACCAGAAACAAGATGATCAATACCACGTGATCTTGGTGTCTTGCTAGGTTTCTCTTGCTGAATTTTCCTCGCGACTACCTGTGTCGCAAACACACCTACACTCACAGTCAACAACGGCAGCGACGCGCGCACACACGAGGGGGTGCGATGAAAAAGGAAGGAGACAAAAAAAAAAAGAAAGAAGGCGCGGGTCGGTCCAGCAGCAACAAGGGAGACAGAGAGGCTAACAAAGAGACAAGAGACGCGTCCGCACCTTTCGTGGTAGGCACACACAGAGAAAATGAGGAAAGCAAGGGGAATGGCAAGAGCCAGAGAGTCTCTGCTTTCGTGTGTGTGTGTGTGTGTGTGTGTCAATGTGTGTAACGAGGCGCCGTGAGAACCGCTTTCTCGTTTGCAGCAGCGATCGTGTGTCGATGGATGACGCCGTAAAGCACACAGGAGCGGAGAAGAAGAAATCATGAGAAACGAGGAGAGGATAAAGATAGCGAGAGAGATACGAGCAACATATATGTGCACCAAGGCAGAGGATAAGCAGCTGTCGCGGTAGCGGTGGTGAATGGAGAGGGGAAGGAGGCGCCTGCGTCATTTCATGGAGCAAGAACAAGAGTGAACTGTGCCTCGCAGCCCTATTTCCACCTCGAATTCGCCCCACGCGTCTCCTGGCACATCCGCCACATTATCCGTTCGTTTGGTTTCCCTCCCCCTCGCCTCCTCCGTCGTCGGCGTTCCCGAGCACTACAGCGCCCACACAGCACCCTTACAAGAAGCACAAGAACGCTAGAGAAAGAGTAGGATCGCGGCCGTGGAGGCAGGGAGGGGGGAGGGGTATCATCACACTGTTGCAAGAGAGCGGCAGAGCGCGAGGGTGGCGTGCACGCTAACGCGTCCCAAAGCTCCTTTTTTTTCCTCTCTCCCTCTCCCCATCCCTCGCAGCACCAGCGCCAGCACCAGGGAGGACGGGAGGGGGGGGGGGAGGGCGGCTTTTCCGCAGCCTCACCGCTTTGTGTGTGTGTGTATTGTTGTGAGCACGGGGGATGGGGGTTCAGAGGGAGGGTGCGGATTCATGCGTCCTTGTGTAGATGAAGTGGAGCAACCTAGCAGAGATAACAAGCAGGAGCAATCGATGGAAAACGAATAAATGAGCAAGGACACGCAGTGCCTGCACACCACAGTCGCGGCAGTCACCTCCGAGCGGCGGAGAGGGTGAAGGTTAAGGCGATACAGTGAAGAAGGCGGTAAAAAATAGCGCATGAGACACACGGCTGTCGCACGGCGGAAAACCGATCGACGATGGAGCGAAAACAAGGGGCAAGTCGACAACGGGCGGGCTCACGCTAGCGGCTCAGCAGTGTCTCATCGTCCGTCAGCGCTTCCTCTGCTTTCAGGGCAGCACAGTGTCGCGATGAGCGGTGAAGAAGGCAAAATAGAGTGCTGCCGAGGAATGGCGCGACGCGGGTACCAACCTCCAGTTAATGTGCGCACGTTCTTTCACCGCCCGCAGCTGCGGAGTAGACAACCTGTCGTGAACGACGGTTTTTCCATGACAGCTGGCCCACTCCACATTCAAACGCTGAAAGAGCGCTTGCCTTTTCTTCGTAGTTGTCGCGTGCCACAGAGCGCGTTGCGTGCGATGGCCAACAGGGCGCCTGGAGAGCTCCATCACACGAGACACAAAAGGCAACGCGGCCGCCTCAATGCGAAACGGCGAGAGTGGAAGCCGCAACAGCGTCACCTGCGACGCAGAGCGGTTGTCCACGTCTGTGGTGGATAGCCTCCACACCACGTCTCGCAATTCATCCTTGGAAGGCGCCGGCCGGCCTTGCGCTTCGTGCCAGCTCTTCTGCTCCGCACCACTCACGGCGCACACGCGCGGATACGCCACGTGGTACTGCATTGCGCGTATCGGCAGCACTTGCACAAGCGGTCGCTTACCATCTGGGGATGCGTGCAGCAGCTCCACCACAGGAAAGTGCGTCATTTCCCGTGCTCGTACGTAATGCGGGAGGCTGGTGAAGGCGGCCCTGACTTGCCGCGGGTTTGCCGCGGCAAAACAGTCGCGGCGCCAGCGATAAAAGCGGATGAAGTCGGCGTGCAGCTCCTGCTGCGCACGCCAGTACGCGCGCTTCGCCTCCGTCGGGTGCTGCTCGATCGGCGTGAACAGCTCCGCCGGCGGTGGTCGGAATTCGACGATGACACCCGGGCAACCTTCATCGAGAAACACCGTTTGCCCTTCCCACAGGTAAACGCCAGCGTCTTCAGGGATGAGAGCGGCCTGCCACACATCGAGGCTCGTGTACGGCGACGCTGTGGCCGCGTCTGCAGCCGCTGCCCTCGTCGACTCAACCGTTTGGTGAGACGAGGGCGTCTTCAACGCCCCAGCCGACACGTCAGCGTCATATCTCTTGTTGTTGAACCGCAGCTGTTCGTGGCGCCACCTCTCCAGCGACGCGGCAATCCGTTCCTGCAGCGCCGGCCCGGTACATCTGCTCAGCGGAAAAGCAGAGCGCGTAGCGTTGATGTGGGGGTGGTGCATGTGCGGCGGTGGCACTGCGGTTGGCCAGCGATGATGATCTTCTTGCCAGACCAAGACCCAGCCGAGCCTCCTCATGGTCGCGAGTATGTAGCTAATAGCATCTTTCAGTGTCTCTATAATACACTGTGATTCAGCACTCCCAGATCCAGCGGCAGCAGCAGCGTGGTACGAGGCTACGCCAGCGCCAGATGCAAGGTGGCGTATCTGCGCCTCCCCCACGCAACCTGCTCGTGGCGCACCTCGAAAGCGCCACGAAAAAACAAGAGGGTCTGCGTAGAACTCATAGCTCAAGGTGAAGGCTACCCGAAGGCGATGATAACCCTCCGCCGGATCTGCGAGCGGCCATGCCAGAAGGCCACGGCCGCGCCCGCACGTGTAGAGAAAGCGCACCGCATTCTTCAAAACATCGCGAGTCAGGGAAGCGGGGGGCATTTCTGCGGCCACAAGCTTCTCAGCCGCTGACAGAAGCTCCAGGAGGGCGCGATACTGCCTCAGTGACAAGCCTGTAATCCCGCCAAGAGCTTTTTCCCGCACCGACCGCCAGTAATGAGAGCTCAACTCCGCTTCTAGCAGCGTTGGCTGAAACTCCATCACAAAGAGGTCCGAGAGACACCCATCACGTACGAGCAGCGACCCCGCATCGGACACAAGGGTGGTGAAGTACCTCGGGTTTGGAAACGGGGCGCCAGCCCGGGCACTGCCCGCAGTGAAGACGGCCGCGGAGAGACCCCGGGAATTCAGGCTCTGCAACGTTGCCGCATCGACCACATTGCGTCGGAGCGCCCGCTGGTGCTGCCGGCGCTGCTCCTTCGCGTCCTTTACCAGCACGTAAGGCAACACACGAGACAGCGTTGCATCAGACAGTGGCACGGGGTACGGAGTGCTGTCCTTCTGCAACACCCACTGCCACTTCTGGAGCGGATCTGGAATCCGCTGAAGGCTCTCGTGCATGGAACGCTGGCCACGCAGGCGACGCCGGTGCATCGGATGGTGCACGTCGAACACGGAAAACAGATGTCTGAAAGCGTCTACCGTAAGTCGGTGTGCATGTTTTGCGTGCTCTATCTCCATCGCGGATGCCTTAGCCCAGCAATTCACAATAGGAACCTCTAAGCTCCCTCTTCGCGGCGGCAGGCCAGCTGAGGCACCGCTCTGCGCGCCTATGCTTTGCGCAGGTGTTCTTGCACCCACCACTTCAGCCGATGGCGCGCAGCCGGAGGAGGATTCGGCGACGGCGGTTGCGTTCGCTTCCAGAGAAAGCAGAGCTGCCCGCAGCTGCGAAGGAGCGCGGAGAGGCAACTTGAGGGCTGCGCAAGCTGCGCAGCCCTCAGGTGGAGGTGAGGCTCGGCACAGTTTTTCATACTGGACCGCGTTGCTTTTCAAACGTGGCCACCCCCGCGCGTCGCGAAGACCAGAATGCCCTATGAGGGAGGTGAGGTCCACGACATCCACGTTGACGAACAGTACAAGAGAAACGACCTCGCCGGGGCGTGACTGACTCAACAAACTGCGCCATGCGTACATCGCTTTTCGAAGATCCACTTTACAGTCGATGAGCCACCGTGGCACCACCCAATGAATGCCGTGCTGCACTGCCTCGTGATGCATGTTGTGATGAGAGACGACTGAGCCACTGCCGACACGGTGAAGCTTGCTGTGGTGCAAGAATTCGCGGCCCCGCCGCCGTGCCTCTAGCTTTCCCGCGGGCTGCACCGGCGCTGTCTCTCTGAAGGACCGATGCGCGGATGGCGGGCCGCACTCATCCTCGATGGAAGCGATGAACTGCTCATTAAAGGAGGAGGTAATGCTTTGTCGCAGCTCCTCGTCCTGCTCACCTGGAGTGATGCTCCCGCCTCCACAGAACTCGGCGGCGACCCCATCGTCAACATTCAACGAAGGCGCCACCTCTGCGGCACCGACCGTCTCTGCAGCTGCTTGCATGACGTCCACGTAAGCGCCACTCTTTTCGCACAGCTCCGGGCCCAGGAGTGCTGAAGTGTGTGGGACCAAACGCACCGACGACGGACGCGGCACATCTGGATAGTCGGCCCTGATGAACGCGGTGCATCCGTCGAGCCTAGCTTCCGTGTTGTACATCATGTATGCAGCAGTCGGGAGAAGGCGATAGAGAGTTGTGAAAGCGCTCATAGAGCGTCCTGTCACGATCACCACCGGGAACTGTCGAGGGTCTCGCAGCAGAAAAGATAATGCGGCGAGTTGATGGCAAGTGTGCGTGGATAGCATTCGTGCCGCTGCCCCCGAATAAGCACACCCCAGCCTCCATCCGTGAGAACTGGCCCGCATGACGGAGCATATTGCGTCCAACCCCACACATGCGCGTGCACACACATGCACACACACAGACAGACGCGCAAAGGGAGGGTCTAGAGGGTCCAGGAACGAAAAAGGGTCGCGGCGAGAGAGAGTGGGAGAGGGCGCAAGTTGCGCATCGAACGCACTGGCCTCACAGCTGTGCACGGATGGTGATGCCACACCGCAAACCAAAACACCGAGAGAGTGATGAGGGCCGAAAAAGGGAGCGGTGTTTGAAAATTCGCAAGCGGAAGGCGACTGCGGCTCCTACCTGATCTCGACAGTCTCCAAGTGTGTCCCTCTGCTCGTCTGGAAGAGTGTGAGGGTGTGGCAGTGTATCTGTGTGAATCGGGAGCTGTTGGGAAGGGAGGGGTGTAGAGCATGCCTCGGCGCCAGCGTCTGGAAGAGCGAAACCGACGCACAAAGCAGCCGGGAGCGACGACTGCCAGGCTGGATTCAACGAAGACCGCACAGAAGAAAAGCCGCAGGGGAGAAAAGGCAGAGATTGACAGCGAGTGGCAAAGAGAGACGCAAGCTCAAGCCGGCTTAAAGCCGCCTTCGCAGGCTCACTTCTTCCATGGCCTGAGCGTGAACGCAGCGCAAAGAGGAAGGAAGACGGTAGAGACGGCGTCAGTAGAGCGCGTGCACGCCCACCCACCCACCCACACACACACACGCAGTGGTGGAAACCCCCATTCTTCCCTCGCCCCTCCGCCTTCTTCTCCACACTGTTGTATCTCAAACCATGCTGGGCGAGTCAGTCGCAGCCGTCCCACACACGCGCACACGGGATCTGCGGCAACGCGGCGTCGGCCGTTTCTTTTTTTTTTTTTCACTACCTGTCCACTCCGGATTGCCTCTAGCTGATGTGGCTGGTGCGATGATTCGGCTTGTATTCGTTGCTGGTCGACTAAAGGGAGAGAGAGAGAGACGTGGCTTCCAGAGGAAAACACGGAAAATCGGTTGAGCTGCTGGACGTGCGCATACAGGAAAGCGGGAGCGAGGAGGTTGCAGTAGCACGAACTCACAAGTCCCTCCCTCCCCCCTCCAGAACCCCACGCACAAGAATAACAGCACGATGGTGGGTTGCGCATTTGTGTTCGCCGTCACGCTTGTAGCGTGGTGATGACCCTTGCCTTGCTTTTCCACTTGTCTGTTGGACTTTAGATGCAATCATACATGGTGAGAGGCAGAATGGGGCTGGGAGGACCGACATCTCACCTTGGTAAGAAGCAACCAAACAAAAAGGAGTGAGCCTACGCCAGCGGGTGATGTGCTCTTCCGACGTGAGATACAAAAGGGAGGGAGGGCGGCGGGAGAGGAGACAAGTGGAAGGGAGGGTGGCGGCGTCGTGGTTGAGATATACGCAAAACAGGAGGACACGTGCACACCGAACAACACGCTCGATGGCAAGGACAGCACAACGTGCACAGCCTTGGTGCCGCCTCCCCATCCCCAAGCCAATTCCATCCACCGTACACCGGCTTCCACCCCACACCTACTTCGCCCTCGCAAGGAAATACCCGAACAGAAAGTGAAAAGGAGAGGAGGTTGCGCACGACACGCCTGCGCGAACTCCTCCGCACCAGAGGGGAGGTCACGGACCATCATCGGCTCGACCTCGCCGATCCCCACCACACGCAGAAAGGCCACCTAACGCACCACCACGCAATCCCCTGGTGCCTGGCACGCAGCTTGGAAGTCCTCGAACGCTACGGCAGGCGAGCCGCCTGCATCTCCAGGAAAGATATGCCGATGGGAGTAAATTTCAAACGCTGCGGTGAGAGGATGGCTGGTTTCGGCCTCAGGAGATTGGTACACGGCCGTTCCGCGGAACTCCAGCGTGCCGCTTCACTGTGCCAAGTCCGCCGCCTCTGAAACTGTGGAGCCGACGCCGGACCCCTTTCACATGCGGTCCGCCCCAAGGAAGATGTTGTACGGCTTCGCATCGCCATGCGTGATGCCGCCGCCGTGCTGGCACGCCAAGCCGTGCAGGATGTCCACCTTGTAGCGGCGCGCCAAGGACTTGGTCGGCACGCCGAAGCGGGCCGTCGCGTCCCTCAGCGAGCCGTCCGGTGCGCCCCCCATCATGATGTCCGTCTGCAATTCCTGCCACGTGGAGGAGATGTACTGGTTCACGTTGAGTGGCTTCAAAGTGAGCATGATGTTCATCTCCTTGTGCAACCCGCACTTCCAGAATGTTGCGGGTTCGTCGGGGGGTGAAAAGGTGATGGCCACTGGAGGTTCGCCGCCGGCGATCGCCGGGTGCACGATGCTGGATGAGCGCGTGGGCACCGGCTAGCGAGCCCGGCTCCACGTCTTGTCGCTGCTGTACAGCAGGCACAGCAGAATGTTTTTGGCGGTCGCCGGCGAGCCCCTGTCGGGCGCCGGCAGCTCCTCCTCCTCCTCTGCTGCACCCAACTGGGGCTAAAAGTAGATCCACTCCATAAGTCCCTGCTCGGTGCCTTTCAGCGCTGAGCCCGCGTAGCTGGCGAAGGCAAGCTTCGCTGGTGTCACGGCCGCCAGAGGCGCACCTCAGTGAATGCCGGGCGTCGGAAAGCGACGAGCCTCCAGGCTGGCCATTCCCATCCTCAGTTTGTAGTGGACGCCCTCCGCCGTGTTTCACGCGGCCCATTCCGGTGCGAATGGGTCGGGTCGGCGCGAGGTCGCATCGCCGGCTCTCTTGTCCATGAGGCTGCGAGCGGTGTCGGAAACTGAAGCAAACGGGCCATCCTGATGCGCCAGCCCCATGCGCTGTGGCATGTACCGCCAATACCCTTTACATGTGCGGCAGTGCACAGCCTCTGTAACGATGCGCATTGGCGGTTCGTGGAAGTGGCTCGTATAGTACGTCGTGTTCCCTTCCTGCATCCGCGTGAGGCGCAGCTGAATACAGTGCGCCGACGTCGGATCGATAGCGCTCACGCGCCTGTGCGCCCGCAGCACGATGACGCAGTCACCCACGCGCAGGTACTGAAAGCCCGCTCAGAACGGTTCCGCGCGGGGCTGCATCCGCGCCAGCCTTCCTTCGATAGCGTCGTGCAGCTCGCAGAGTGAGTGCGGCACCTCTCGATGAGGGATAGCAGCGAACTCGAGAAGGATCGTCTCGGAAAACTCGACGCGCTTCGCCGTTGGTTACGTGACGACGACACAGGAAAGGCGCGTTTGTGCAGCAGAATGAAGAACTCGATAAAGTGCGCCCTGCCGAACACAACGCAGCTCTTGCAGCCGGTTTCACTGACCCAGGTGCCAAAAAGAAAGTTGTTCGTGATCACCTGCACGCTAATCCGACGGGCATTCTCGGGCTTGATGCGGCTCTGCACTGCGATAGCAAAGTCGCACGAGCGCTTCGCGTGCTGCGGCAGAGACACGTCAAGGCGTTGAAGGTGATGACGGCATAGTCAGAGCGCAGGAGCAGGAGGCAGCCGCGAAACTCGCTGGTAGCGTCGTTTACGAACTTGCGCGCCGCGTCGGCCACGAGCTGCAACGTGGACGACACCTACAGCGC
This sequence comes from Leishmania donovani, assembly GCF_000227135.1. Classification (NCBI taxonomy): domain Eukaryota; phylum Euglenozoa; class Kinetoplastea; order Trypanosomatida; family Trypanosomatidae; genus Leishmania; species Leishmania donovani. Next base: position 281,414 of record NC_018259.1, on the reverse strand, counting down.
TGCTGTGAGCTAATGAACGACCGTGCGCAAGCCGGCAGCCACATAGGACGAGGCGCACGCCGAGCGCGAGGCGGCTGCCAGCATTGTGAGGGAGAGGACGCGCAGGGTGCGGTGGATGCCGATGAAAGAGCCGTACTGGAGGACAACAGACACAAACACTGGCTCCTGCCCCTTGGCGCACTTGCAGCAGGAAAAGCTCATCATGGCTGTGTCGCCACCAAGCCGACTTGAGGCCACCATGCCCTCGGCAGCGACGACGACATCCCTTAAAGCCGCCGTATGGCCGCGTCGTCGTGGAGGATACTCGACGACCGCCTTCGCCAGCGGACGCTGAACCTTGGCAAGCGCGAAGGGGCCGTAGGCGGAGTCGTAGTCGAGCAGGCGCTGCCGCGACTGATTCCGTGAGTTTACGATGGTCACCCCGCATCTGCGTTGCCTACGACACCCCCTGAGAGTTCTCTCTGGCTGCCCCTCTCGGTGATCACCCACACGAGCACCTGTACGGAGAAGTAGGCGTACCAGCCAGAGAAGTTCAAGGGCAGCCACCCCTTCGTCGGAAGAGACAGATCTCGCCCGCGCAGCTCCGCTGCGCTGCAGACACTCGACTAGCGTTCACCGACATATCAGCTCTGACCCCCTTCCCCAAAAGCGGGAGAGAGAAGGGGTCCGTGCGGTGATGAGTCTACTAGCCGGGAGGAGGAGGGGGGAGCTCTTGCGCAGTAACACTCGCAAGGGCTGCTGGAGCAGATGCGTGGTAGGGCCCAACGGGTACCGGCTTCGATGGTGGTCAAAGTCGTTCTTCACCATGCTACCAAGTTAGCCTTTCCTGAAGAAGGTCGACACAGCCACGGGCCACACTTTCTCCCCCTCGCCGTACACGCCGTTGATGAAGGAGACGAAGTCGCGGCATCGCTACTGACTGACGCTGCCGGCTACGGAGAGCAGCGCCTGGGTGCGGTTCTACAGCACGCAAGGCGTCGCGCGCTCGCACCTAGAGTTGTGGCCAATCAAGATGACCTTTGACGTGTTCGGCAGTCTCCGCACTGAGGTGGAGGCGGAGGACATCATACGTGCAATAGCCTGCGCCTGCGACACCTGGGCGGCCGCCGAGCCATTGCGGAAGCCAATGATGTAGCTAGGCAAGAAGCCGGACGGGCCCATGAAGCACACGCCAAGGCCCGTGGTGAAGGCGATGAGTGCTGGCGTGCTCACCTGAGGCCCTTTGAGCTTGTGAGCGTCTCGCTTCCGGCGAGAGCGAGCGCAGCCCCACGAGGCTCGATCTGCTCTTACACAAACACATGCCACTGGAGGGCGGCGTGGTGTTCGTCGACACCGTCGGTGGGTGAGACAGATTTGTGTCTGTCGCGAAGAAGAGCGCCCCACATCCAGTCGGGCCACCCGTGGACCGTCTCGTCAACGCCGCCACCGCCCATGGAATGCAGCATTGGAAGAGGAAGAGGCGCAAGGCATAAGAGCGCGCCGCATGGAGCAGCATTAAGGAAGACTTCTGAAAAGAGAACGAACGAGAGCCGCTTTGAAGGCAGCGCCGATGCACGAAAAGGAGCGGAACCCCCCCTCCCTCCCTCTCTCTCTCTCTCGAAGGACGGCTTGCACACGCAAACAATGTCGCGGCGAACTTGCGCACGGTCCACCGCCAATGGTTCTCCGTTGAGACGGATGAAAGCGGCAGAGACACAGACGTAAGGCAACGCGAACGCGGCGGCATCTACTGAAAAAAAAAGTGGAACGCAGCACCTCTCCCAGAACCACCCTAGGGGCAGGATAGAGGGAAGTGGGACAGAGAAAGAGAGACCGACAGCAACGCGGGGAAGGCTTCCAGAGAAATCCCCCAACGAAACGGCTCGCTAATAATGCGTTCTGGCACATCGCGATAGTGTCACAGGAATCCAACAAGCGCGAGAGAGCCCTGAACCTCTAAACTCCTGCGAAGGAAAGCGCCAAGAGGGCGGAGGGGGAGGGGGCAACAGAAGACACAGGATAAGCAGCAGTCACCACGCATCAGGGGCACGGCGTTCAATTGACAGGCAAGCAGGCCAAACAAACATAAAATACGAAAATGAAGACTCAAGCAGAGTCCGCAGATACTGTAGAAGTGAGATGGTGGACGAGAGAAACAGAAGCTGCGGCAGGCAGTCCTCGTCTGTGTTCCTGTGGTGTGGGATCGTGCGTGAAGCTGGCACCGCTAGCCAGAGACGTCTGCCGTTCCCTCTCGTGGTCGGCTACATCCTTGGCTATGAAGTGAGCCCGGAGCGCATGCATAAATGTGTTCGTACGTATGCGTCTATCAGGGAAGGAACAAAACAAAAAGAGATGGGGAGCAGGGCAGGCAAAAGACAAGATCCGCCGTGTGCGAGAGAGACGGGGTGACGGAAAGTAAAAGGCAGCATCAGCAGGAGGTCGCCTGGAAGAAAGGGGCAAATGAGTGATGCGGATCGTTTGCCAGACCAACCAAAGAGGCAGGAGAGAGACACGCACACGTGCACGGGGGAGGCACATCCGCACTGTTCCTTCTTGTTTCGCTGCCGTTGTTTGTTTGGTCCAAGTGGAATAATCACGGACACTCGCACAGAGAGCCGTGTTACTCGGCGCTCTGTTCAGACAAGGAGTGGGAGCAAGGGTTCAGGGTGCTCAGCTGGGCCATCACCAACCAGCTCGTCCCCACGGCCCTTGTGTTGGTGTGCCTTCGAGTTGCCTTTATCTTCTCTGCGGCATTCACGTCCGTTGGTCGCTGATTTGTCACGTGCGGCTGCTGGTGCGGCAAACTAAAAACAAAGACGCTGTGTGGAAGGAGGGAGAAAAGGCCGCAGGGGCAGCGGCACCTTGGAGTGGGAGGTGACCAAGGCACGAACGGGTGCACGCAGACGCCGACAAGAGCAGAGAAGAAACACCGCGCTGCACGGCGCCCCTCAGCGCTGAGAACGATGGGGTAGACGGCAAGAACAGAATCCAAGAGAGCAGCAGCCCCAGCAACGGCAGCGGCCATGCCACTGGTAGCAAATGGTCCAGCAAGCGCGGGGAAGTCGAAACGCTATTTGTCAAACGCGGCACCAATAGGTCGCTACACAAACGCCACCTTCTGGTTCAGGTAGTACATGGAGACGGCTGGGTACAGCGCGTCGCTCTCTTTGAGGCCGGGGATGTGGCCGGTACCCTTCTTGTTCCCGCTCACCATGCACAGGGTGCCCGTCACGGCGTCCCAATCGAATTCAACGACGCAGTCCGTCGAGTAGGGGAACCGGTCGCACTTCCACGCGCCGTAGGTGTCGCCAGCCCGCGAGAGACACCAGCCGCCGAGCTCAGAAATGTACTTGCTACCGGTCGCGCTTGCCAGCTGCGCGCTGAGCTGGGGAAGCAGGCCTATCATCAAGCCAGACCCATCTGCGCCTTCGCCTTGATCAATAATTCGAATGGCCCACTGATGATTCGTGGCCGACAGCGGCGTCTTCGCCCGCAGCGTCACCCACCCGCCGTTTGTCTCGCGCTGCGCGGTAGTGCCGTCAATCGTGACGCCGGGGTGGGGGGTGGTCGTGTCGATCTCGAGAATGTCAAGCCCCATCGTTATTTTTTTTTTCTGTCAGCTTTTCGCCGCTGCGCTTTGTGCGCAAGAGGAAAAAAAAGAGAGATGAAGAAAGGGGGCGCGAGACGTGAGCTGCGAAGCACGCGACGGTGCAGAAAAGGAGAACGAGAAGCCGGCCGACTGCGTGGGACGAGTGCGGGGGGGGGGGAAGCGGGGGCAGAGACTCGGGAGTGGAGGTGCGCCGGCAAGACGCACGCTTTGCGAGGATGCATACATATGCATGCGGGCGAGTAGAGCCGACGAACGAAAAGAAGGAAGCGGGGGGAGGGGAGGGGAATGGCTCGGCAAAGGCGTTCCGCAACTGAGAACAGAAAAAGAGGGAGGCCACAAGAGAGCTCACACGAGCGAGCGCAGGGCAACGAGTACCGTGATCCACCGTACGGCCATCAGAGAGGCAAGCAGGGGCGCATATGCAGCATCCATCATGCACAGACATATGGGCTGTACAGCGTGCGTGCATGGCAAGTCGAGTAGAGGATCTGTGCCGCGCGGGAATGCTCACCATGTGCGGCAGCCTCTCGGCAGCTCAATATTATAGCACACGTGCACGCGGAGGAGCGCTCATGTTAAGGACGGCTGCGCAGCACTCTTTTCTCCCATGGGACTCTAGATCACCCCAGCAGAGGATCTACGGGCACATTACACATATACAGGTGTCAATATCGAACGCACTCGCTCTCGCTGTCACCAGCCCCCTCCCACGCCACGACAAGGATGCGGTGGGTTAACAAGAAAGCGATAGGGCGGAATTATAAGACACCCTTTTCTCCATATAACGCAGCGTTTCCTGCAACGGCTCCTAGGTGAGGGGGCTGTGTGCGAGTGTATGTTATATTTTCGGTTTCTCGCTGTCGTTGGGCATACAGTGAGAGCCGACCAGACGAACAGACGAATGGGGGAGAGCTCGACGGTGAGGAAAGCACGCACCGAAGAAAAAGAAAAAATACAAAAGGCAAGAGAAGTCGGTAAGCGAAGCGACGAGAGAAGAAGCAGTAGCAAGAAAGGTCGGAAAGGTATGACCGCACACACGCACATACACATACACGTACACATACACATATACAGAGAGACACACGCTCATGAGCCTGTCCCACCCATGCGCGCACGCAATCGTGAACGCACATACACATAGGACACAGAGCAGAGGTGTAGGAAGGGGAGGCTGTGATGAGGCTGGGAGAGAGACAGACGAGGCCGGCACACGGACGCACAAGGAGAGAGATGGGGGGGGGAGGAGGGTAGAGCAAGGAGAAAAGAAAGGCGCCTGCCCACGAAAAGGACAACAAAGGCGAAGAAGACAGCAACAACAGAGGGGCGGAAAAGTGATGAGGAAGGCGGCAGTGAAATACGCACAAATCCCGAAGGAAAAAAAGGAAAAATGGAAGAGACAGAAGCACGACATGAGAACCAGCGGCAACGACAAGAACAGCGCGGACGGTACAAGGACAGAGAGGATCGAGAGCAGGCGAGAGAGGTGGTGAGCAGAGGAGAAATAAAGTGAACAGGGGGATGAGGCATGAGCACATCCGCAAAAAGCTTGCGGAGTGGCCTACGGGCGGTACACTTTGCTGTAATCGGCCAGGATGCTGATGATTTCTGCCATGGTGCAGCGCCGCTCCACGTCCCGCTCAAACGCGCGTCGGGCGATGCATTGCAACCACCTCGGCGACCTCTCTAGCTGCTCCGTCGTGAAGGGCACCACCTCCTCATTCGCAATGTAGAACATGAGTGGAATAGAGTCCAGTGCCGAGAAGCGGCGCTCACCATAGGACCACGGTGACTTTCCCAGCCACAGCTGCACCAGCGTACACGCGTAGGCCCACACATCTGACTTGAGGTGTGGCTCATTCAAGATCACCTCCGGTGCCATGTACGCAGCTGTCCCGAATAGCTGCAAGGAGCCGCTCTCTCGCTTGGAGGAGCGGAGCAAAGGACTGCCGTTGTCCGAGCTGACCAAGGAGAAGCTACTGCACCCGAAGTCAGAGATGGCCACACTGCCGTCTGAGCGCGTCAGCACATTTTCCGGCTTCACGTCACCGTGGATCACATTGTGGTCGTGCAGGTGCTTCAGGCCGCGTGCAATGCCGACGGCGTGATCGTAGAAGAGCGGCTCTGGAATGGGCCGAAAGTAGCGGTACAGCTGCACAATGCTGCCGCCGCTGGCGTACTCCATGACGAGCAGTAGCTGGTTCGTGTCGACCTCCCTCGACGCACCGTAGAAGGTGATGACGTTTGCGTGCGGCGGCAGCATCGACCACATTTGAAACTCACGCCAGTTGAGGTCCGCTGTTTTGTCATCGTAAGAGTAGCGCGACTGCTTCACCGCTACGATTCTGCCCGTATCCAGATTCAGAGCCCTGTATACGGCACCAAAGGCACCCTTCCCGATGGGGCCGCTGCTTACGCGGAAGTGGTGGGACAAGATCGAAATGCCGCTCTGCTCCGACTCCTGCACCACTGCTGCAGTGAAGTTTCGGATGATCGTGTGGCTCTCGCTGCACACCACCGTCATCGTCGCGTCGCTGATCACATCATCGTCTTCCTCCGGCGCCTCGGCGCCGCCGTGATAGTGCGCCTCCTGAGTCACCATCACCTGCGAGCAAGGGGAGCAGGAAATGGTGCAGGACGGCTTCAGCACCGCCGCATCGCTGGCGGCAGCGCCGACAATGCGGTCACGCTCCACAACCTCCTTCGTCTTTGCCTCCATGCACACCGTCACCTCTCGCGAGAGAAGCTCGGTGTTCTCTGTTGATTCGTCAAGCGCCTCGCTCGATCGTTTGGGGGGGAGAAGGTATGCAATGCGCGTCGACGGTGTCTCCTGCTCCCCAGTCGTGCACACCGCCGTAGCCTGTCGCGAGGCCGTCATCGACAGCGACAAGTCTGAAATCGGGCTCTTGATGGCGTTCAAGACTGCGTCGATGCCCGATGATGACGCGCTGGTGACGACAGCGGTAGAAACTCCGCAGGTCGTCGATGAGAAGGCGTTGGCGTTGTTAGTGATGCCGGTTCCAGCAGCTGGGGTGGCGCTCAGTTGCGCAAAAGGGTCAGCAGCCCTTGAAGTGGTAGCCGGTGATGAGGAGGGCGACGGGGATGCCGAGGAAGGGCGGGGGGACGGAATAGCAATGCGGTTTAGCCGCACCTTTGACACACTGACGCCCATCTCGACGCCGGTGCCCGACTGTGCCGCTGGCTGGTGGGGAAAACGTTGTGGCAGCAGCGTGACAGACGCCTTGCAATCAGTGGGCAAATCAAAGGGTTTGGGGGTGATCGATCCGCGCATCCACTGGGTATTGCCCGGAGACTCTGGTGGTCTGCGCTGGCGGTCGTGTCGAACAGTGGAGCTGTGCACCGTGAGGTCGAACGCCGCACTGCTACCGTTGAAGGCGAAGTCATCACTGGCGCCGAGGTCCGGGCGAGTGGCTGAGAAGTTCGTCCCGAGCACCTGTCGCTCTTGCTCCCGTTCTTGGCGGCTCATCTCGAAGCACCAGACCAGCCCGTCAAAGTGCTGGAGATGGTACTGGAAGACCGACCAAACCGGGACAAAGGTATGGCGCTCCTCAAAGTAAGCAAATACCTCGCCTTTCACTATGGTGCACGGCAGGACGCGGGGGCCGTGCTTCATGTCGGGGTGGAGCAGCTGCATGGTGTTGAAGTCCTTCATGGTCACGCTCAGACGCGCTTTGAGGGGGAGACAGCTGCACTTGGTAGCCACTAAAAGGCCGATTTCGTCGTCCTCCGCCGATGTGTCCGGCAGTCCTCCAAGGTCGTCGTGGCATACAATGAAGCTCATGCGCGGTGGCGCCGGTATGATGGACGCATCCTTGACAGCGCGGTAAAGTGCCACGGCAAGCCAGTGCATGCGGTAGAGCAAACGCGCGTCGTCCGAGTTGAGCGGGCGTACAAGGTTGTCGGGGTTGCAGAGGTCGAAGAAGGCGCGGTTTTCGTGCACCGACTTTTCCCAGCCGAGAAAGCGCTCGCACATGCTATTCAGCTTTCGCACCCACTGCTCCGCCGCTGCAAGGTTCTTCCCTTGTTCCTCGATCAGTTTCAGTGCCTTTGAGGGCTGCGCCTTGTCACCTCGGCTTAGCTGTAGCCCACGTGAGAAGTCGAGGGTGGAGAGAGAGTTCAGTTTGCTAAAGGACCTGCTCGCGCTGACGACGTCAGTTGCTCCATCCTCGGCTGCGCCCTTGAAGACACGATCGATGTCCGCCAGCGAGGGGTACAGGATCTCGTGGGTGATGGGGTTCGGCGTCCCTGGGTGAACGCGGTGGTCGTCCGGCAGCACCTCCAACTTGCCACAGCGGTCCAGGGCCTCCTCCACGAGACAGCTCAGCACGCGTCCGTTGCGCAGAAAGTCCAGTGAGCCGTCCCACTTCCAGTCAGGGCCGAGGTCAAAGCACCAGTGGAAGCTCGTCGAGTGGCTGCGGCGGCCCGATTTATCGTGAAACCCGCGCACGGTCGAGGAGACGGGGTTGCGGGCGGCATGGGTGGCGCTGTCCGGCCGGCTACCGAAGTCATTGCCGTAGTTTTCTGAACTGTACGCCGGATTTGAGGAAATCGGGGTGTTCGTGCAGTTGCTACTGGGGCAGGACAGGAATGTGCGCCCAGAGTCGGCGAAGTCGGACGAAGTGGGCATCAGCACCGGCACCCCTGTGGCCGTATGGGAAGGGCTGCCGGCGTCCATCTTGCGCTTCTTCGCGTCCAGGCAGCGCTGCACCTGCACGATCCACTCCATCCACGTGCTCATCATTGCGTAGAGGCTCACCACGTCCATCAAAATCTTTGGCTGCTTATCCTGGTAGCGCATGAGAAGAAGATAAAACAGCTCCAAGTCAGACAAGTTCAGCTTCTTGGCCCGTTCCAGGATGTTTGGGGCATCGATCGCTCGCTCGGGCTCGTTTTCTTCCAGCACCGCCATCAGGCGGTCCCACCGCGTGGCGGGGAGCTTTGCCAGCGTGCTGTCCATCAGAAGCGATGGCCGAGAGCGCGCCGGGATGAGGTGAAGCAGTGGAAGCTGCCGTCGCTTGGTGGTCTTGACTTTTTGTAAGGCTGGAGAGAAAGAGTTCGTGAAATGTGAGGGCGTTCCTCACGCTCCTCCCTGGTGATGAAGCCCGTACAAACAAGCAGCACAGACGTAGCACGGAAGACAAACACAACACGAAAAAGGGAAGAAGGAGGAGGGGGAGGGGGGGAGGGGCAAAACGAGAAAAAAAAAGAGCAAAGATGATCTTGGGAGATCCGAAAAGGCTGTGCGGCGCTCAGCAGCAAGTCCGCCGCCGCCACGGCAGGAGTCCCCAGAGTTCAGGTCCCTTGTCGCTCTCCCTTCCTGTGTCTCTCTTTCCTCTTGTTGCGCTTGTCGGGCAATGCGATGTCCAATCGGGAAGAGAACAATTCTTCGCGATATATATGGACGATAGTGTATCTTAGCGTGTCCGCCCGTGCTTGCGTCTGTGCGCAGGCACACGCGTGCACATACACAGAGGGGGGAAGGGGGTGTTAGACGGTGTGGATCTGCGGTGATGAGAGGCGAGTGCGAAAGGAATTATACACGGTCTCCAAGAAAGCGCACGGACACCCCCGCACAAACAACGGCTTTCACAATTAGCCTGAGGGTGGGGAGAACAGACAGACAGACAGAACTTTACCGAGGAAAAAAAAAACAAGATGTTACACAGTGAGCACCAGCGACGAGATTAACCGCACAGACACACGCGCAGTTTCGTAGGAACACACAGAGAGAGGCGCGTGTACAACAGAGAGAGGGAGGCAGGCGTGTATCAAGGTATAAGGAACACAATAGCAAAGAAAAACGGTGGGTGACAGCAGTAAGCAAATACGCCCATACCAGCAGAGAGAAAGAGAGCTGCACACACACACAGTCACAGTCACAATTACGCGACGGAAACTCTCGCGCACGTACACGGCAGCCACAGTTGCCGAAAAGAAGCAGAGCGGTACAGAGGCAACGTCTACTCGCACAACAGTGAGAATACGAGCATTAGCAAGCACACTGGAACAACACACACAAAAAGAGGCGTCCAAAGAGAGAGGAAAAGGAAGAGAAGAGCAGAAGCCGTCGCAGCTACGGCAGAAGAAAACGGCAACGTCCGTGATAGCGGCAGCAGCGATATGTAGATCGGAGCGTGCTCCTGGTGAAAATCAAGGAAGACGGCAACCTGTGCGAAGGAGAATGAGCGAGTTGGTGTGTGTGTGTGTGTATGTATGTGTTTTGCTTTCCAGGTGAAACCCTGCAATAGAGGAGGAGGCAAAAGGAAGGGGGAAGATTACATGAACACTGAAGCAGCTCGCGTGTGTATGGATGCACCTGCATGTATATATATATATATATGCGTAGAGGTGACTGGTACGATGAGCTCTCTGCCTCTGCGCCGTTCCTTCACCCTACTTGACGTGTTCCTCTGTCGATCCTTCTGTATCACTGCGACGCGACACCGGCCCGCTACAATTCAGTGCTAAAGTTGGACGCAAGCGTATGCACACGCAGACCGGGCACTTGCCGCGCGAGAAAGAGGTGATCTGGTGAATCCGCGATGCAGCGGCTAGGGAAAGTCGGGAGGGAGTTTAACGGTAGCGGCGGTGGATGCGCACGGGAGCAGCACACAAAACCACGAAAGAGAAAAGCTGAAGGTCCGCCAGAGAGAAGCGTGGGAGAGAGAAGAGTGAGGAAGGGTGGATCGAAAGCAGAAAAGAAAGGCATGAGAGGTATGCTACAGTAGCGAAGCGGCGATGGGGGAGCGAGAGGTGGTCTCCGTCGCAGAGCTCCAACGCTGCACATGAAAGCGCGCCCTGCGGTGCAGGGTGAGGGGAGGAAGGGAGAGGAGAGAAAGCAGCGGAGAAGAGGTCGGGTGCACAGGAACGTAACGCGAGGAATGCGGGGCACCGCCCCTCACACGCGCGTTTGATTATCAAGACACAAAAAGGGGAAGTATGGGGTGTGGGCATGAATGCGCGAGGCCCCCATCGACACCCCTGGCGTGTTGCCAACTTACCCGGCGGCGAGCAGAAAGGGCTCTAAAGGCTTCCGCTTCGTTACCTTCGTTTTTTTTCTTTCGGAAAAGTGTGGGGAAACAAGGGGGGGCACACAGACGCCCACATAACCGAGTAGATCCGTGCATCTCCTCAACTACAGCCGCTCGCAGGGCAGTCGCTAGCACCGTGAACAGACGATGATGAAGGGGAGACGGACGCAACACCAGATGGGTGCGAGAGGTCACAAATGCAAGCGTGCGTGCGTGTGGGGTGGCGGATGCGGGGTAGGGGCGGGGGTCAGGAGGAGCGCGCGACAAAAAAAATACGCGCACCGGCGCTACTCCGCCGCGCTGGTCGAGGTTGCATCAGCTTCAGAGGAGGCGGCGGCGGCAACACTAGCAGGAGAGGCTACTGGTGGCGCAATGGCTTGCAAGACGGAGGGCGGCAGTGAGGTGAAGATGTCGTGCAGAAAAGGCCTGTACCCTGCGTTCTCTGGCACTGCCAAGAGCGAGTCGAGCTGTCCGAGAACGTCAATGAGCTTCGCTGGAGAAACGCCGCTTCGCGCCCCGGAATCTGTCGAGACCTGTTCCGGCTTCCCCGCGGATGCATGTGCTGGCGCTTCCTGTGACAGAAGCAGTGAAATGAGGTCCGACTTGCGCATCAGCAGCACACAAAAGGCCAAATTGTCAACAAATACGGGGGCGAAGAGCTGGTGCAGCGACTCTACGGAGCTGAGAAGACTTGGCGAGGCGTACAGCGCGGACTGAGCCACCGTCCACACCTTCGGGTTCGTGCTACTCAGCACGCCAGGCAGCGCGGCAGCCTGTGCCGTCTGCTTCTCCACCAGCCATGCATTCCACGTCGTGCTCGCTGTCGGTCCCACGTTTGCCGCAAAACTGCGAGGCAAGCCGAGCTCTTTGTGAAGGCCGTCAAAGATGTCGTGCAGACACGCCGTGACGCGGTCGCACCCGATCCCTCCATCCGCAGGATCGTTGCTGTCAGCCGCAGCAGCCGCGACGAGGACAGGGCGCACAGCCTGCAGGAACTCCGGGACCGAGAAGGAAAAGGTATTCATAAGCTTGGCTAGCTGTGTCACGTACCCGGTGCGCAGCAGCCGCAGCGCTTCCCGATGCACCGCGTCAGGCAGCGCACCGTGCCGCCGAAACATGTGATGCACGGCGGCCTGGCGCTGCGTCTCCTCGGCGGCCTCCTCGGCCGTGCGCCCGCTCTGCACAGGGTCGCAGCGGGTGATGTCGAACACCAGGGCAGGAAACCCCTCGACCGAGTGAGTCTTCGTGGCGTCGCCACTCGATGAGCCGGTTGAGGCTTTCTTCTTTCCAGACGGCTCCTCCACGGCTGCCTCTGCATCGTAGCGCGCAGAACCGCTGAATGTGAGCTGCCGAAGCCACCAAGTCAAGAAGTTGACAGAGGAGTCCGCTGACCCGTCTGCGCCGCCGCCACTGCCGCCGTGAAGGTCGAGGCCGCCAGCAGCCGGCATGCCAATCTCCTCCTCCAGAAGTGCCATGAAGCGCATGATATCGTAGGCCGCGGTGTAACTTCCGTTTTCCACAGACAGGACGAAGAGCTCCACGGCACACTGGCTGGCCTGCTGCAGGCGTGTAACGTCGCTTCCGGAGCGGCCGCCGCTGCCCAACTCGGCCACGCGATCGACAGACAGCGTCGCCGCTGGCTTGTAGGTCCCCATCATGATCACCCGAACCAGATGCACAGCCTCCGCGTAGCAATGATGGGCGACGCACTCGTGGAACAGGTCCGTCGGCGTTCCAAGGAAGTCCATCACAAGGTGCCAGCGCGTAAAGTCGATCTTGCGCACACACCCCACCACGATCGCGTAAAACTCGGGGTAGTTGCGGAGGAGAGAGATGGCGGCCCGCACGGCGCTGTATCGGCCCAGTCCTGGAACTGCCGCCGGAGGCGACTCGTTGAGCGCCGTGTGAAGAAAGTAGTCAAGCACCGCCGCAAAGGTGTCGTTCAGCCGCATGTGTTCCAGCCAGTAGAACAAGTTGCGGTCCCACATGAAGGTGGCAACACGGCCGTCGACCTCGGCAGCGCGGCATGATGAGGTCGGGGATGCGTTCACTGCAGGAGCGGTAGCACACCCCTCTAACCTGGGTGATGCCAATGATATGAGGCTGGGAGAAGACGCGCTGGCCTCCTGTGCATTGGAAACTCGATGCGGCGCCGGGCTGCTCGGCATCGCCGCCAGCAGTAGCAGCGACAAGATGCGGTGAGCGTACAGGATGGGGCGCAGCGCTAGTTGCGGCCGCGGGCTGGCTTGGCTTACGCCACCAATCACGCCGGCGTCGCTGCGTCGACGGCTCGGTCGCGGCGCCGACATGTCCGTCGCGACGCAGAGCATGTACCCGTCAAATGGGGAAGGGCAGAGCGGCAGCAGCTCCGAGTCCCGCGTCGCCGCCACCTCCATGCGGTGAGCAACAGGGGCCACCGTCGCACTTGAGCGGAGCCCGGACAGCTGCAGCTGGTACATCACGAGCCCTTGCTCCTCTTCGTGAGCCAGCAGCACCGCCCCACGTGTTGGTGCTGTGCGGTCCACCCAGCACCGAAACACAAAGCACCTGTTCGTCAAGCCCACCGGCTCCGCGACGGCGTTGAGAGAAGGCAAGCTGCCAGTTGAAGAAGCGCAGCCGCAGCCAGCATCGCCAGCCGCGCATCGCTCCCCTCGGACCCAGACGAGGGTGTGGTCGCTGCGTTTGTGCAGCAGCAGGCGCAGCCCCATGTGGTCTTGAGTGCGCTGCGGCGACTCGCGGTCATCCTCGTCGCCATGCAGGCACACCGGAATGACTTTAAGAGGGTTCGAGAGCTCGTTGGGGAGAGTCAGTTGCTGCACCGGTGTGAGGGCAACGTACGGCGTCGCTGAAGACCCTTCTGTGGCAATGTCCGTGAAGACGTCGTAGCGGAAGATGCGCACCATCTGGTTACAGTCCACGGCCACCACGTAGCCCTCCCCTCTGTAATCCTGGTGAAGGCAGGAAAGCTGAGTCGGTCTGCCATCGAGTGCCACGCGTGCCGAGGCGCGCGACGGTGACACGCTCGAAGTAGAAAAGACAATCAGCTCAAAGGTTTTCGAGTCGGTCCGAAGTGCCGGGACCGCGACGGCGACGTCGCGCAGCCATACGGGGTCCGCTACGCAGCTGAACGACTCCTCCTCCTCCTTCGAGGCCAGCTTCCACGAGTAGCGCTCCCGGTTGAAGAGGACGAGGCCGCGGCGGCCAGCGCAGGTCATCCAGCTCCCGTCGCTCGACACAGCACCGTGCAAGAGTGGGTACTGGTCGCGCAGATAGTCGTCCGGTAGCAGCACCATCTCACGCACGCCCTGAGCAGCGGGTGCCTCGGACACGGAGACCAGGTAAAGAGCGTTGTCAGCGAGCAAGGCAAGCGGAGTGTGGTTGCCGCTGGTAGGTCCCACCGTGTCCACGGTCAGCACACGAGACAGTTGTGTCGAGAAGAAGCATGGCTGGCGAGGGGCTGCCATCCACAGCCGCGTTCCGTCCGGCTTCCACGAAACGGCAGAGCAGCCAAGCGCTGCCTCCTTTTTCTGCTCGTTGCGCAGCGATGACGGCTGCGCGTTCTCGTCTATCACAGCCGCCTCATCATCAGGGGGCCGCTGAGCGTCTTTCGCAGGCACTGGAGGAGTGCGCAGGAGAGTGGCGCTAGCGGGCCCCGACAGATGGCGGGCAACGACACCGCCACTGTAGTGCACGAGGGCGATGCCGTGCTTGTAAAAGGCCACACAAAGCAGCTCCTCAGACGGCGACCACTCCATCCCGGCAATCAAGCCAAGCGACTGCGAGGCGGGCGGGACACCACAAGAATACTTGGAGACGGCATCGCTGACACCGCGAAGGCCCTTCCACAGAGGGCTCGGATGCACCGCCAAGGACGTGCTATCAATGCGCCGGCACGAGAGCGCACCCGCCTGGGTGCACACCGCCAACAGGAGGTGGCGCACGTTGATGGCCACCATGCACGCAGACACGATTGGTGTCACGAAACCCTGCAGCTGAACCTTCTGGTGCGTGAAGTTCGTGCCGCAGGAAGGTCGGCACAGCAGCACGCTACCGCTAGTGAAGACGAAGCTTAGCACCTTCATGCGAGAGGCGAAGGAGGCGTGCAGGATGGTGCCTGCCAACAGCTCCGCCCCGGCGCTGCTGCGGGCGGCGGCGCAGTCAGTGTGCGAAGAGGAAGGCAGCAAGGGGCTTGGCTGCCACGGCTTCTGCGGTCTTGTGTCCATGGTGGCACTGGCACAGATGCTGCGCGCATCGGCAGCCGGCTTTCCTGTATCCTTGTCCTTCTCGGGTGGCACCGCGGTGTTCGTCGCCTCGCCGTCTGGCAGCGGCGGCGAGGCCGTGGTGGTGTCGTTCGAGTGGAGCTGCGTCGCATGGGCTCGTACGGCGGTGCCCGGTGGCTGAACGCCAGCGGGTGCTGACGCCGCCGCAGCTTTGCTCGTCGTGGAGTCGCCGACAGCGTCCGTGAAGGATACCCGTAGGTCTTGCCGGCACCACCGCTGCAGGGGGTCCACGCGCGACTTTGGCGACGTCAACGGCATGGGCAGTCTCATTGCCGGTGATGACAGGGACGAGTTGGCCGGGGCCTTGTCCGGTGCGGCGAGCGCGTCAACGCAGCCTGCTGCAGTCATGAGGTCGCACGCTTCGTCTTTTGTGGCACACCGAAAGGTGTGGCCGCCTCCCTGCAGCCCAACAGTGGTCCACTGATGGAGGATGTCTTGCTGGTGCCACCCCAGTACGTAGACGACACCTGCCGTGGTTGTCACCAGGAAGGCGTAGGGGCCGGCGGCGGCGGCGGATGTAGCGAGTCCCGTAACAAGCGGCACGCCGCTCGAGTAGCACACGCGCGACGCCGAGTCGACGTGCTGCAGATACACTGCGTGTCGATTTATCTCGATCGCCTGGAGGAAATCGGGCGTCCTAAGGTTGATGTCGGCCTCGAAAAAAGCAACATGGCGAGCGGTAACGACGGCGAGGTGGTTACCCGGTCTTTGACGCCACAGCACATACATGGCCGGATTATCCTCGAGTGAGGTGTCAGGCACCGCGAGTGAGGTCAGATAGACCACCTTCGGCCCCGCACTCCAGAACTGGATACGGAGCTGCGTGAGCACCGCCAAAATGGTGCCGCTGGTGTTGACCGCCATGAACTGCACGGACTCGCCATCTTGGCAGACATCCTCGCGGCAGTGCACGCTCACGGTGCCACTGCACAGCTGCATCCCCTCACACGACGGTATGGAAGAAGGTGGTGGGGGAGGGAGAGAGAGAGAGAGAGGGGCGGTCCTCTGCTGTGAGGGTGCAGTTCAAATGCAACGAAGAGAGGGACGCGCGTGTAGCTAGCAGCAAGAGAGAGCAACAACACAAAGATGAAGAACGGTGACTGCCACGCGGTACTACCTCGCGAGGAACAGGGCGACAGCACTGCCGCTAGGATGCACAGAAAAACGTAAAGCACACAAAAGCCGATGAAAAGGTGGCGCAAGCCTAAAGACGGAAACAAAGGTGAGATGGGAGACACGCTGCCTCGTTACACACGGAGACACACGCCACCACAGATGCGCTACTGAATTCGGCCAGAGAACGTACAGGGGGAGGACATGGAGGATGAAGCACCGGTGCGAGTAGAGCGGCACGAGGTCAGAGGTCACGTAGATGGGGTGTCGACTGAGGGAGGCTGGTCACGGGAATGCTTGGCATCTTTCTCCACGATTCTCACTAGTTGGTGTGCTTACTTGTGCGACACCGTCTACACATACAGACACACAAAACAGATCCGCAACAAAAGTGTGAGCAAACGCCCGGCTCTCGGCAGCAGCGCTACCCGAGCCCCCCCCCGCTGCCAAGGCTTAGCGACGTCTTGCGTGGCACCGTCCTTGTTCATGTTCGCCCCCTTTTTTCCTTTCTGGAGAAGCATAGTAGCAGTCACTCGCAAGCGCAGGTGCACAGTGTGTGCTAATGGGCACAATTGTGAAGAGGAAACAAGAGACCGACTCTGACGCCGTCATCGCACCGGTGTACTAGACCAAGAGACAGAAAAGGGAGAAAGCAGGGGGCAAATACGAGTCCGCACACATATACACCATGAAACCCCCCCAATGCTGCTCTCCCTTCGGCCTTTCCACCGTGAGTGGCCACGAGCAGCGGACAGAGAGTTCGGCGCACCTCACAAGAACTCAAGTTCCAGTCCATCAGACTGCGAAAGCCGCTTTCTTTGCTGTTCTCTCTTGCAGTCGAAAAGTTACCTCGGGCAGGCCACTCACTGCTCCGACATCTTCATGAGTGGTGTAAAGTCGGCGCTGGCGCTGCTAAAGACGGAGCTCGCGACACCAGCATCGTTACCATGCTGCGATCGGCAGCGCTTGTATCGCGCCTCGTTGACGTCGTCCAGTGCCGGCACGCCGAACTTCTTGTGCAGGTACGCGAAGACGTCCATGAGCACGGCCGTAATCCCCTCCAGCTCCGCCTCATCGGGAAACTCGGCCTCTGGGGCACTCCAGATGGACTGAAAAGCCGTCACCAGCTCCCTGCGCGCTGCCGTCACGATCATATAGAGGATTGACGTGCAGAGTCGCTGCATCGACACCTTGATGCAGAGCGGTGTGACAAAGGAGAAAAGAAAGACGCGTCGCACTGCCGTGCCAATCTCCTGCCGTGCGGCGTCCTGCAGCTGCCCCGCCTCAGCCAGGGTCTGCACCGATCGCAGAGTGTCAGCAAGGGGGAAGATGCGCACAAAGTCAAAGCGGATGGTATCGCACAGCACGAGCTCCACGTCCAGCACGGCACGGCACCACTGCTCCAGCTCTGCTGGAGCAGTGGTGTTCACATCGAGGTCAAACGCAGCCTCCACTAGGCGCGCCAGCCGTATGTGCGCATGCTCCACCTTCGCAGCGAGGAAGACGCACGTGGTGGCCAGCACGATCTCGTTGGCTTTGCGCAGCCCGTGCGCGGCGACAAACTCGTGCCAGTAGCACAGCGACGTTAGCAGGACGCTCTCAGTGAGGCGGAACTTGCGCACAAGGTAGTCGGAGATGACAAAGGCAGACTGAGAAAGGCGAAAGTAGCGGCGCGTGAAGGAAGGCAGGTAAGGAGCAGCGAAGCCGGTAGACGCGGGTGAGCTGTGCACCGGCGACGATGGGCTTGACGACATATTGCGGTGTAACGCAGGGTCCTTTGTGATGTTGCGTGCATCAAGGATGGCGTGTAGATGGAGAGAAAAGGGCAGTGCGCACCGCCACAGGTCGGAGAAAGCCCAAGCGGTGCGTGTCGACACAGTTCCGCCCCCCCCCCTCCCTACCACAGAAGCCCCAACCACGACTGCCAGCTCGACAACGGAGAGGAGGGAGAGAGGAGGGAAGGAAGCGAAAAGAAAAAAAAGAAACGGGCAAAGGCGTCGGTGTCCTTTCCTCTGTTGTCGGCACCCCGATGCGTGCACGGCTGTCCTTCTTCACCTGCGTCGGCTCTCTTGCTCTCCCTCTCCCTGTGCGTACCTTGTGTGTGTATGAGGGGGGGGGACGTAGGCGGTATCAAATCACCAAGTGCGGCTGCACAGCTCAAAAGGGCGCGTGTAGGCGTATGCGGATGCGGCTTTATATGTGTGTGCATGTGTGTATGTGTGTGTGTGTTTTCGGTGCCGGGAAAACAGGAGATGACGCCGCCGCAGAGAGAGGGAGATGCGCATAAGATGATGGGCTATGGAGGTTTTCATGGCGCGCACCGCACTGGCCAGGTCATGGTGACGACGTGGCGTGCGAAGGGGTTCCAGCAGCTCCCACCCAGAGAAGCGGCACAAAGGCAGACGAACAAGCCTGAAGAGTGTGGCAGAGCGGCACCCTTCCCCCACCGCTTTCTCTCGCGTGGGTACACGGCGCACGATGGAGCCCATCCCGCGAGAGACGCTGCGTGGCGGCGGGCGGCGGGGGTGACTTCGCAGAGAGGCCAAGTCGTACCTGTGTGGATGGGTGTGGGTGTGCAGGTGGGACTAAAAACCCCCGCACACCCACAAACATGCACGCATGCACAAGCCAACACGATCTGGTTCCTCATCGGCGATTCTTCGTTTGATTGTTGTTTGGGGGAGGAAAATGAAGGGCATGACAAACAAGAAAACAAATCACAAAAGAAATCAGTCCGCGTGGCCCATGCACGTCTCTCTCTCCACCCCTTTTCCCTCCCCTCCATGCAAAGGGTATGGGCGGAGTGTCATGCGGCGAAAAGAGGGAAAGCGAGAGCCTGCACACTTAGGAAAAGGAAAGGATGGGAGACGCGTTACTTGTATTGCCTTCTGGTTAGCTTCAGCGAGGGCCGTTCCTCCTGTGCGACGGGGAGAGCACGTGTGTGCGTCCAAACAACGGAAAAAAAGTGATGCCAGGACGTCGCACAGAAAAAAGAGGTAACGGCTGGGGGTGGAGTGGGGGGAGGGGGCATTAATGCGCCCTCACGCCGCCATCCTCCGCACAGACACACACACGCATACACACGCAGACATGGAGGCCACAGAGCACCGTCGCTCTCGCTCCCTACTTCTCCCTCTCGCGCGCGCTTGCCTTACACATCCTCACTGCCCTCCGTCTCAGTGTTTCTTCCTATCTATGTCTGCCCCTCCCTCGCAGTGAGCAAGAGAAGGAACATTCAAGAGAGGGAGCGGTACAGCGGGCGCGGTGAAGATGAGCAACTCAAAGATAAGGAAAGGTCAGGAGGTGAGAAGGCGGATAAGGTGCGCGCGTGTGTAGGCGAAAGCGGCGTGAGGCACGCCCTCTGCCGAAGCATCCGGGCGCTGTGCATCACGAAGGAGGTGCCTTGCCGATTTACTGACGCTCATGCACCTTGTAGTGGCGGTGAGCGGCAATGACGACATTGGCGACCTCCTGGCGAGCACGGAGCTTCTCCAGAGAGCGAGCCGACAGCGCCACACGCAGCGTGTGGCCGCGGAACGCAGTGCCGTTCTTCTCCTCCACGAACTTCTTCGCCGCAGCGGGGGAGTCGAGGTAGGCGTACGCGAAGTTCTGGCGGTACATACGCAGGCGCTGGACCTTCACACCAGCAAACAGCTCCATCACCTGCGCCTTCGTCGTCGAAGGGCGGAAGATGGGGCTGACGAACACGCACGAGGAGTTCTCGTGCGCGTCCGGCTTGGGGCTGGCCTTTGCGGGCACCACCAGCACAGTCTGGCCGAGCACCTCCTTCTCGTTGAAGAGGTCGATGGCCTTCTTCACAGCGGCAGAGTTTTCAAAGAAGACGAGGGCGTAGCGCTGGCGGCGCAGCTGGACCTTGACCACCTTGCCGGCGGCAGAAAAGACATTCGTGGCGTCGGCGACGGAGCCGGTGCCCCAGTTCTTCACGTACACGCCGTTAGACGAGCCAGAGGCGGGGCGGACAGCGGGGGCGGCGGCCTTCGGCGCAGCCTTGGCGACCGGCTTCGCGGCAGCAGCCTTCGGCGCGGGAGCCTTGTTGGCGGGCTTGGGCGCTGCCTTCGTGGCGGGCTTGACGGGCTTAGCGGCGGCCTTGGCGGGCATGTTGGAACGTGAAGAGGTGTGAAGGTGGGTGATTTTTATTACTCGAAGGCCGAGGTGATCGCTGAGAGCTGAAAGCTGCGTGGCAGGTGTGTTGGTTGGAGCCGCGCGAGCGCAGAGAGGAAGGGAGAGAAGCGTCACCGAAGCAGATGTGGTGTGCGTTCGTGTGTGTGCGTGTGTGTGTTGCGCGCGTTGGCACAAAAGAGGCACGAAAGCACCAGAGAGTCGATAAGGTTGAAGAGAGAAAGAGCGAGTGGGTAAGAAGGTGAGTGTGTGCATGAAGAGCAGAAGCACGAATGCTGACAGTCGAGGAGTCCTCGGCCACAGCACTATCACCACCGATACGCAATGGGATACAACGTGAACTCTCAGATCACATAAAAGACGACCGCGTTTGACGTGTTGCATTGGTCTCGCGTTTCATTGCTTCTGCCGCTTGCGGGTCGTCTCATTGTGCCCGGGTCGAGAGCAGTTGCGAAGTCGGTGTTTGACATGCAGGCATAGCCAGCAAAAGGCTGAGGAGTGCCCCTCAGTGCGCCACCGTTGCTTGCAGCTAGCAATGCACGCGTCCGCCCGCACCGCCACCATGGCAGAAGGGATGTACCTCTCAAACAAGAAGCGCGCGCGGCACACTTACAAACAGAGAGAGAGGGTGCATCACCGTGCGCCTGAGCGACAAGGTGCGCAGGCCAGCACCACCACGTAGGGGAGATCCACCGTGTTATTGAGCGGCACCCATTCCGTCCATGTATAGAGGTATAGAAGAGGATGCAGTCCTTGCCGCGCCAAGGTCGCCGCCTCAGCGCCGTGTACCTCCGCAGAATAGAGGGTGTGTGGCACCAGGAAAGACGCTGTAAACGGGGTGGACTCCATAATCACCGCACCACCACCTCCTGGCGGCAGCGCACGCACGCACTCGTATGCGAAAGAGCGACCAGGGATGCCTAACAGCTTCACGGCGCACTCACGCGCACCCCAGTGCTGCGCCAGCACCACTGCGGCATATGCGTCCGCCTCGGTGACATACGGCGTGGCCAAGTGCTTCCACCACTCATCTCGGCGGCATGCCGCCTGGCGTGCGCTGGCGCCTTCGCCGCCGTGGCTGTCCCGCGGCGCCCCCACCGCCGCCACACATTCCTGGTGCTGCTTCTGAACGCACGTTAAAGCACGCCCTACATCGTCGGCGGACGCGGTCGTGGTGCACTGAGGCATCCACCGCTGGCCGAGGTGGGGAAAGCGGCTGCGCACGCGGTGAACCTCCGCCACGTTTGCCACGTCGATTGCGTATGTCAAAGAGGTAGCCGTCGCATCAGGCAAAGTGGAGTGCGAGCACGCCAGCTGTGCTCCCATGTAGAGCCTCTCTGAAGCCGCATTATAGTCCTTGAAGGAAGAAGAGTCGGACGATAGCACTGGCCATGCCACCGATGCCGCGACCGAGTCTTCGTGTGCAATGCTGAGGCAGCACCCGTGCAGCGTTGGCGCCGCCTCGCGACGATCCGTGAACACGACGGTGAGGCCGTCTTTTTCTTTCAGACAGGCGGCGCGATCGTCGGGCGACAACGACGCAATTGCCTTGGAGGCGGCAACGCGAGAGAGCACGAAGGGCAGCTGCTGTCGTGGATGAAGGCCGCTGGCCGCTGCGCTGAACACTTCACCTTCCCGTGCGCTGTAGCCCGGCAGTCCACACCTGCAGAGAGAGACAAGCGGTGGAATGTCTGGCGCTGGTGAGTTCAGCTTGCAAACGGCAATGGCCGCACGTGAGAAGCACGCGGGTAGACAATGGATGCGGCACGACACATAACCGGCTCCTCTGTCACTCGCCCCTGGCATCCGAGAGAGGGAACTGAAAAAAAAAATCGGGAATGGAAGCAGAAAGTCCCACGTGCTTAACAGCTGTCTCCCCTGCCACTGGTGCGGGAGGGAGGGGTGGGGAAGACGTGGCGCAAATGTCGTTGCACAGCGCATGGAGCGGCGAAAAGGGAACAGAGGAACCAAGAGATTTGCAGGCACACAGGAGAGTAACAAGAACACAAGCCGGACAGCAGAGCAGTGCAGCACGTACATGGGTGCAGGTACGGGGGGAGGGGGGGGGGCGCAAGGCTCGCTCGTCTCCCGCACGGCGCAGTGCGCTCCGCGCGGGAGGCAAGCTGAAATACGATCTGGAGAAAAGGAGCGAAGATGCTGCCAGGCGTACGCTGGCTCACGCGCAAAGCCACGGCTCTCTTTCTCCTCTCGCACCGCGCATAGTGGTTGAATAGCGGACCACGACTCACCTTTTCTCTGTATCTCACGTGTGGCGCATTCACGCGAGCAAGAGCTAGATGTTCGATACGTTGAGATGCCGCACTCGTATTTAAATGGCCCTGCTGCCGTCATCTGTGCGTGTGTTTACAGAGCCTTTGACAAGTAACGAGCGGAGCTGCACTCCTATGTGTGCAAGCACGGAGAGGGAGGAGGGCAGAGAGAATGAAGGGGACGGGGCCGAGTGAGCGCACTGACTCTTGCTCACCGATCGCGTTACACGAGTGGGGAACTACATGGGGGGACAGCGGCAACAAACACCGGAGGTGCTGCGAAGAGTCCAGGGAGGGCTTAAGGCTGGATGCATCCCTGCGTTGCACAGCTCTGCACCACCACAGCGATGCCCTCCTTCGTCTTTGCTTCCTCTTTCAAACACACGCAGCACGGCACCTCACCCCACCCAGAGGACAATCACAGCGAGGCCGCGCACACACAAAAAAAAATGAGGAAGACGGAGCTGTAAGCGCTACTTTATCGGATTCAAAGCACAGCGCAGCGGTGGCATATCTACATCATGCAGAGGACTGAGACAGACAGCGAAAGCCGCGGAAAGGGGGTGGGGGAGAGGGGAGAGGGTACGTGGAGAGGAGAGAAAAGGCCTACAAGCATGCAATCTGCAGAGAAACGCACGTTAGAAGCAATCGCGAAGAGGCACGTGGCACGGTCTATAGGGAGGAGGAGAAGAACAGTTGAAGCGAGAATAGAAAAAGAACAAAATACAGAGCAGGAAGAGTGGTATCTTCCTGCTCCGCCTCTCTTACTCTCTCTGTCCTACAAATCCAACGGCTGAGAGGCCCGGCGCGCTTTCCATTCCTCGAAACGTTGCCACACCTCTTCCTGTAGCACGTCAGAGCTGCGACGCCGCTGTTGATTCCGCTGTGCCCGCAGCTGCTTCGACACGTGTCCTACCGCGGCACGCACATTCTTCTCCATACGCAACGTGGCGCGGTCCCAGACCTGGTGGCCTGAGAACATGGCGCGACTGTGATCGAGCTCCCCTGCCCCAGCGTCGAGGGCGGTCGAAGCGTACTTGGTGGGGAGTGCGTTGGAGTTGATGTCATGGAGCACGTGCTCAATCTCCATCTCCATCTCTTTCAGAACGTCGTCATCCAACTGCAGTAGTGCGGCAAGAACGCTCGAAGGTGGGGAGAGAGGCGTCTCGAGTGTCGTCGCGATCGTGTCGGTGGCATCAATGTCACGGCACGTGGAGGAGAATCCGTCGGGCGAACACGTCGCCGCGTCCTCGAGCACCTTCAGGGCAGCAGCCGCGGCGGCACTGGCGGTGTCGCTGTCGTCGTCGCCGCTGCCAGCACCAGTTTCCGCCTTGCGCTCTGCCACCGCCTCCTCCGCCGCGGCCTGTGCAGCCTCTTTCACAGCCACACGCTGCTCGTAGGCGTGGCGGCGCTCCGTCTCGGCCACCAACATGGCCCTGTGGGCCTCCTGGAAGAGCTCCTCAGCGTCCCAGCGAGCATCCTGCTCCGCCTTCTCCACAACGTCACGGGCGACAGCCTCTGCAGACTCCACGGCGGCGCGGTTGTCGCGGTCGCGCCGACGCCGCTGAGTCAGCTCCTCCAGCTCCTGCGCGCGGCGCTGGTCAAGCTGCCGCGTCAGACGATCCCGCACCGCCCGTTGCTCCTCTCGCTGTTCTGTCAGCAACGTTACGCACCGGGTGAGATGTGCACGCTTTTCCTCGCGGATAGTCGCACGCTCGGCCGCCTCGGCCGTGTCTCCGCCGCGGCCCCACGCCTCCGTCACACGGCGCTCCTCTGAAAAAATGGGACGGTCATCGAGGTAGGTGAGGGCGGGCAGGTGCAGGATCATGTTGCGTCGATAGTGACGCAAGCAGTGGGACAGTCCGTTACCTTGGAAATAGATGACGCTGACCAGCGGGAGGTGCTGGAAAAACTGTGCTATGGCGAGCGGGTCCGGCTTGGGAAGCGCAACCGCCGTGGTGGAGACAGCGACGGGTGCGATGGCGCTGATGTCCGAAGCGTCGACTATGCGAACATCGCCGTCGTCTGCAGTGCACTCTGACTCTCCCACGGCCGCGGTGGTGGCGGTAGCGCCGGGGGCTGTGACGGCTCTGCCGGCCGGCTCGCGGGCGGTCTCGATGCGGTTGAAGGACAAGTCGACACTGGTGAGGCTGCCAGCCAGCTGCCAGAGCTCCTCGCACACTTCGAGAGACGTGAGCTGGTTATGAGACGCCTGCAACGTCTCCAGCGACGGACACCCCGCGGCAATGCCGTGGAGAGAGGTCAGGTAGTTGTGCGACACGTTCAGCACGCGCAGGCCGTGGAGAGTCGCCGTCAACGATGATAGTGACCGAATGAGGTTGTTCTGCACAAAGAGAGAAACGAGAGTGTCTTTTTGGCTCTCCAAGCCGCTGAGCTCGGAAAGCGCGTTTTGCTCGAGCCACAGCACCTTCACATCCTTGTACGGCTCCAGGTTCTGAATCAAGGTGAAACCGCAGCAGTGAAGAAAGAGCTGATCGTTGAGGCACGGCGCGGCGTAGCCGCCATTGGCCTTGCACGAGGCCACAATCACGTCTTTGGTCATCGCCGCCATCCCGGCATGCTACCGCCTCTGCGTTTCAAAGAGCGAGAGGAATGGAAGTGGGGAGAGGGCGTCGCTCAGGACAAGACCAAACAAAAAAAGAGGGATCCGCACTGTCTCTGCAACGGCAGAACGAGTGGAAAGGGACGGGGGTGGCAAGAAAGGGATGCACGCCCGAAATACTCAGCACAGAGGTATGAAGCTGAAGCGCGGCGGAGGTTCCTCCTTTGCTGTCGAGCGTGGGCGCACGGCTCGAGGATGCCGATACCGCCGATAGGGCAAAGACACACGCGCAGAGCAACGAGAGAGATCAAAAAAGAGAGAGAGTGACAGAGGTGTTGTGTTGGGATCGCTATCACGTCGAAACGCGCAGCAAGAGAAACGCGCCTTCGACAGGCGCGCAGCATGGTTGGCCAAGGGCCTCAGTCGTAGCGCACGTCTCTGAATGTGAAGGTGTGCGCGCGTGAGTCGGAGCGTACCCTCTACGAGCAGAAGACAATCAGAAAAGCATACCCGCATACAGAACCGAGCCTCTTCACCGAATTCCTCTGCATCGCTGTGGGCGTCGCTGTGCCCTGAGTGAGGGGGATGGTGTGACTTGGAAGGGCCACAGCCTGCCTCTCCGCACCACTAGTGCGCACAAGCATCGCAGAAAATGAGTTGGAAAGGGAGAATCCTCGCTCAGTCGGGCTTTGCACATCTCAGAGACGGCGCGACCAGGAACAGATTGAGGCGACAAGAGCAAGACTGAAGGGGCGTGAGGTGCCACTACGACGGCGACAGCGGTGGCAGGCCCCGGAAGACGCCGAAAAACAGCGACTGCATGCCCCTCCCGGTAGTTTCGTCTTTTGTGTTGCTAGCTGCTGTCGCGTTTTCTTGGTTTTGTCTCTTCGTTTGCTTGTTGGCGTCTTTAAAGTCTTCCTCTGTCTCTCGCCGTTTCTCGCTCTCTTCTCATCCCTTCATTCTATGGTCAACTCTTCCCTAGCTCCCTCGCTCTCCCTCTCACGCTCTTCATGTGTCTGCGCTCGAAGCAGTTTGCCGGCTTGCCCTACACGCGCGCACACGCACACAAGCATAGACATTTTGCCACCGCTTCACCTCTACTGCAATCTCGACCAGCGTCAAGATGGACGGAACAGGTAAAGCTGCGAAGCGTGCGCAGACCAGCGATCAATACCACAAGAGCGATTACGGGAGAGACAGAGGGGGAGGGGGGCAGCACTGAAGCGACACGAGGGTGGGAAGGCGAGAAAGAGGGAGGAGGGCCGAACAACAACACAAAACAAAACATCCGAAGGGGCGAGGATGAGAGGCGGGGAGAGCGAGAGGAGGGCAAACATGAGAGAGCTAAAAGGAAAAAAAAACAGTAAAATAACAGTGAAAAGGCAGACGACACACACACACACACACGCACACGCGCACATGCACATACACATCATGACAGACAAAAAAAAAAGAAAAAAAAAAACGGTCCCAATAACAACGCACAGACACCACCCGGCACGCACGATCCCACACGCACGTATACAGAACGCGTGTCGCCACGAGCCCACACAAAAGAACGAGAGCAACAGAGAGGACGCGAGCAAGAAAAATAAAAATAGAACAAAGAGCACTGGCCCCAACGCTTGTGGTCCACCACGGCGGCCGACGCGCACACACAAACACGCGCACACGCGTACGCAAACATGAACGTAGAAAGAGGGCGAGAGAGTGTGTGTGGGTGGGTGGGTGAACCTGGAGGAGAAAAACACACCGCGCACGCATAGACGAACCCACAAGGTGCTACGTCATTAGCATCAAGGCCGACATCAGACGTACACACACACGTGTTCGCACTGAGAGGATGCACGCCTTTGCCTTTCACGCCTCCGTCATAGGCGTCAGGAAGGTTCGATTGCACTCTGTGCCGGTGCATCGTGCAAATCATGCTTGACGGACCAGACAGTGAATTCCAATATCTCTCTATCTCTCTTTCTCACTCAGCAGCCGCCCTCGATTTTCCGTGTGCAAGCACTCCCCAAACACCGGCACACAGACACGCAGTCCCATGTAGTAATAGAGCGCCAACGTTTGATGAATGAAGCAACGGAGAACACGTGCCCCGCGCATCGGCACACACACCTACACACACACACACACACACACTCCAAGAGATGGACAAAAAGAAACCAAAGGCAAAGAGCAAATACAGAACAACAGACGAACACAGGCCCACCGGCGCCCAACCCGCAGAACTTGTGCATGCTTATCCTTTTCCTTCTCCTCCCTCGCCTCCCTTTGTGCGCACACGCAGACTGCACCAGGGGCGGCAAATACCAAGAAAGGCAAAACGCAACGGGGAAGAGGAAAAAAAAAGAACGAAGATGAGCATCGCATTCCATTCCACACAGGCACACTCAATCGAGAGCCACACGCGCATGCGCACCAAGAGCAAGCCGACGTACCCACGTCGCGACCCTCTTGCTTGCGGCGTCTATATGCTACCAGGTGTCATGGTGTACCGCTGAGGGTCGACGTCCGTCGTCATCTGCGACACCTGCTGCACACGATCGAAAACGCTGTCGAGCATGGCACGCAAGTCAGCGTAGCTCACTACGAGCACAGTGTTGCTGGTGTCCGTGCCGATCAGCTGGATCGTCTCGTCAGAGCCGATGTCCAGCTTGTTCAGGCAGTGGTACACGTGGCCCCAGTCCACGTTCACTCGGTTCTGCTCATCCACCTGGTTGAACAGGAACTGGTTGAAGAGGCGCAGAACATAGCGCTGATTCTCCGACGTGTACTCGTGCACTTCCGCCGGCGACTCTAGAGCGAAGCTCAGCTTGATGAGCAGGCGCATCACACGGCCGTTGTGCATCTCCTTTTGGCACTGGGACATTAGAAAGTCCGTGTGTCCCTCCTGGTGGCCCACCTCCATCGACATCCGCTCACCGAGAGCGTGGCACAGCTGGGCCGAGTCGGCGTGCCCCTCCAGACATGTCTTGATGAGCTCCCAGAAGCTCTGTGAGAAGCCGGGCAGCGGCTGCTTGTTCGTGAAGGTCTCCAGCTTGGCATTGAGGTTCCGAGAGGCGAGCTGGAAGAGGATAAAGCCGAGGGCTTGGATGTCTTGCTTCATGAGGATGTGCTGCTGCACCGTTGTGCCGCGCGGTTCTAGCAGGTCTGTCAGTCCCAAGCCGGTGAAGTAGAATCGCCCGGTCGTCTCGACGTAGATGATCTTTGACCAGTGCAAGCCGTGCAACGGAATAAGGGTCTCGTGGAAGGAGCGGAGAAGGCCGACGAGCTGACATGTGAAGGACCACAGCAGTCCCTCCGTCGCGCGGCGTCCCTCTGTAAAAAAGGCCTCCTGCAAACTCTTTGCCCCGGACATGTAGCGGTACTCCATGATCACGTCAGTGCTGCCCATCACGAACTCCTCCGTGGCGAAGAGGTTCGTCAGTGGCACCAGGTTGGGGTGCCGATACTGCCGCAGTGCCTCTTTCACCGCCGCACACTCCTCCTCCTTCACTGGAACGTTCACAAGCCGTCGCAGAAGAATGTCCTTGCCGGTGTACCGCGCACTCGTCTGGTATATCTGCATGCGCACCTTGGGCATCATCACGCTTGGCTTCGGCTCCGGCTCCAGGTTGTAGATGGTGGTGTACATGGAAAACTTCGATGACGTGACGTGTGTGACCGGGCGACGCGGCCGCACCGAGTGCGGGGTGGTCAGTGAGTTGCGCACGGAGGGAGACATGAAGAGACTACTGATGGGGGTGTACGGCGTCGCGGGGAACGGGTCTGCCGCCAAAGAAAGGCTGCCGTTCGTGCGGTACACATCCATGTGGTGCTGCGGGCTGTATAGGCTATGGGGCGACGGAAACGTCGGCGACATCATCTGCGCGCCATTCGCAACTCCGGGAATGCCTCCAGTGACTGGGTTCATTCCTTGACGCTCGCCGCTCGCGGGGCCTCTCGTATTGTTGCTGCTGCTGCTGCCTTGATAGCTAAGAGGGAGGCCGTGCAGGCCACAAGTTGTGCTGGCAAGAGTGTGCTGGCTATTGCCTAGCATTACACAACGACGCCTCTTTTCCTCCACGTCTGCTTGGCTTGCGCCTTCCACTGCCGTAGACGCACACCAACCGCCACGGATAGGGAGAGGGGAGAGAGACCGCTCACAACGCGCAGAAGCGCGCACGCACCGGAAGACGAAACAAAAAGTGGGAAACTAGAAACGAAAGGAAGAAGCAGATACGGTCGTTGATTGTCGATGTCGGCGTCACAGCACACAGGCACAGACACACACGCGCGCACGCACAAGCGGCGCGCTTCCCTCTCTTTTATTCCTTTTGGGGGGCGAAGGAGCGGAGTGCCGGGAGCAACACCCACAACGTGCCGCTGCTATCGTGTACTGACACACACACTCCACGAAAACCAAAACACCCTCCCACGTGTATCGCTAAGGTGTCGTCCTGCCAAGGGCAGAGAAAGACAGAGCGAGGCGTGTGTGGATGGATGGGGGGGAGGGTAGAACGGGTTTGGCGTGAACGTTTGCGCCAGAGGTATGCAAGCGTTTGCGTGCGTGTGTGTGAGCGCAGTGCACGGTGAGGTCGAAAGGAGCGGAGAGAGAGCGATAGGGAAAGGAAACGGGGCAGAGAATGAAGATCAACGGCAGAATGCCGAGAGTGGGGGAGTTCAAAGGCCTCCGCGGTGCTTGTTTCGGCCCGCGCACGCACTCAGATATATGCAGTTGCCAAGAGAGGGCGAAGCACGGCCTCTTACGCATCATTCAACAATGCAGCTCCTCTTGTAGCCGTCCCGGCACATACGCAGACACGCACTGGCAGCCTGGGCGCTTTCTCCGTGCTTTGCTTTTTCGCAACTCTTCGGGTCTCAAGTGTCTGCCGCAGTGGAGCGCCTTCGTGCGCCTCCGCAGACACCCGGAAAGACATTCATCACAACGCGAGCACACGTGTACCATCTGCGGAAAGCCTTGCAATAAGAGCAGGAGCAGCAGAAAACGTTCCATCGGAGAGGCGTCACAAAATCGTGCAGTCTTGCCCCCCCCCTCTAACACACACACAGCCACTTCGCCTCTTTTCAGCCCGTTCATCATGCACTGCTAGACTACATGAGTGCAGGCCCACCCTACTCGCCCGGCATGTCGCAGGCCCATCGCGTCGCGCGAAGCAGCACTCGACACGCATCACAGTCGTGCGCCGACCCAGCCATCCGAGCACGGCCCCCTGCCCTCAAGCTCTACCCACCCGCCGCCTCGCAGTCAGCACCACAGTTGCCCCCACTATGCCGGTCGCCACCTCGTGCATCCCGCCGCGGGGCGGCTCAGGCTCCCCACACCAGTGGCCAGCGAGGGGCGCATGAGGTGCAGCACTCCAGTCACGCTCACACGCTGCCTGGCCATATGGGCTGCACAGACGCGTTCACCGTCGCAGGTCGCCCCCACGCAACGCCATCCAGGGCCTGAGCGCCGGCATCAGCAGCCATGCATCGCTCTGACCTCCCTTCGTCGCAGGCACCTGACCCTGTCACCACCAGAGGTGCTTGTGCATTGGCAGGGGTAGTGGAGGCTGCCTCGCCTCCCCACACAATGGGGTGCAGACCCCTGAAATACCACGCGCTGCGCGGTGTGCCGTCCCCTCCCTCGTCAGGAAGGCGCCGATTCACCTCCCATAAGGAAACAGCGCTACTTCCGTGGCCGCTTGCCACCTCCTACCGACTTCTCCTTGTGGGTATCGGTGCCTTTGCCGCCCGCCGCCTTGCGTTTCGATGGCGCCGGCACGGCGACAAGTGCACTGTCCGTCATACGCACGTTTTTGACGCTGGCGCCACGGATAAAGCACTCACGCGACTTCCAAAACGACTCGCCGTCAGCGCCAGTGCGAGTGCACTGCTTGATTACCACGTTCATGGCACGATCCGTGCGCATGACGGTGCCGTTCACCGTCTCGCCGTCCGCAAGTTCGATGGAGACCTCCTTGCCGCGGCAGTTACGCAAGATCTCGATGGGAGTGATTGGCCGGCGTGCGAAGCTCATTCTGAATGTCTGTTTGAGGGAGTGAGGGTGTGCACGGTAACAACAAAATATCCTGTGGAGGGCACCTCTTGCCGCCTCGAGGTGTGCCTGCATGCGTGTGGGCAGGGAAGGGGGGAGGAGGAATGGTGGGTGCGAGTCACAAAACAGAGGCGCAAGAGATCCGCTGAGAAGACCAGAGGGGTTGAAAAAACAAGTGAGTGCAAGACAGGCGTTTAAATTGGTGCATGACGTGGTGCTAGTCATGGAAAAAAGAGAGGGATCATGATGAGCGAGGCAGGTGTAGCGGCCCTCACATTCGGCGCCGCCTCCGTCGCGACCAAGAAGAGAAGATGAAGGCACTGGTCGTCTTGCACCAAGGAGGTGCAACTAAGCGATGAGGCTCTGCCGGCCTCCGCTTTTACGGTAGAAACCTCCCCTAATGGACACTTCGTGTGGCCCATCCTGCAATTCACGCACGTTCCTCTGGTTCTGACTGTGTGTTTGTGCGTGTGTGTGTGTGTGTGTGTGAATTTGAGAGCAGCGTTCCGAGTGTGGAGATGCGCACCGTCACCGTTGGAGACGCTTGGCCTCGTCCTGGTGGCAAGAGTCAAAAGAAAAGGCAGTGAGCGGTACACCTCTCATGCATGAGCGCGGGTGTGAGGGCGGGGACAAGGACAGCAACGCGGGGAAGCTTTCAAAACGCGCAAGCAAGAACAGAGCAGCAGCACATATGTCTCCTTTTCTTTCTTCCTCTCGCTCTGCTGCTCTGCTCTTTTTCCTTCTGTGTGCTTGTGCGGGTAGATAAGTGAGCGGCAAGAACAGTGCGACACACTCACCTTACGAGAGAACTGCGGCTGCCAAGACGATATCGGCGCGGCACATCTTCAGTGGCTCTTTTCTTTTCCTCCCCGTCGGCGTGCCCTTCAACCGACGCGGTTAGATCAACGCTTTCTGAGCCGCATCTTTTGGACAGGCTCCCCTGTTTGGCGACTTTCCTGTACTTCCTCGGCGAGGTCGCGCAGTGCAGGGAAAACGGCGATCATGTTCGCTAGATCCACGTCCTCCAGGTAGGAGAAGATGAGCACCTTCGCAATACGAGGAAACGAGCGAAAGCAGCGAAGTCGAGTAAGTCGCGTCCGCTCCTCCTCCACGGGGGCCCCAGCGCAGATGCACAGCGAGCGCAACAGGTTGAGGGAGCGAAAGCTCTTGTAGTTGATCGCAAAAATGCCATCAAAGCCCCAGAAGACTTTTCGGCACGCGGGGCACTCAGTGAACTCGTCGTAAATCTCGTGAATCTTTGCCACGACGCGGCCGCGCACCTCCTCCTTCTTCGCCGTGACAAGAAGCTCGTTGCATGTCACGCAGCGGCGGAAGACCCGGTTCAGGTCGTACGTCACCCCCGCCTGTTGAATGAGCTCGATCATAGCGCGCTTGAACTCGCTGCTGCGCCACTGCTGAGTAAAGAGGCACCGTAGCTCGACGTCCACCTCCCCGCTTTCATGCGAGTAGATGGACTCCCCATCCGAATCGTATGCCACAACATGACGCGCAGCGCCTGTCATCGCCTTTGCAGTGCCAAGCCGCATGGTGCGCACGCGGTGGTTGTGCAGCTGCACGCTGCGTGCTAGTGGCCGACTGCATGTCACAAGTATTCGGCCCTCAGCGCACGCGGCGGGGATGAGGTCGGCCTGCGGCACGTCGCGGGAGCAGAGCGTGTCGTAACCTAATAGACGGAAGTACTTGGCCACCTTGTTCATGCTAAAATCCATAATAAAGCGCGGCTCGTCGGTCACGCTGTGCTGGGAGGTAGAGCATGACACGTTGCACGGCATGGAGGCTAAACGCTTCACACCGGAAGCTCTTGATGGGATTGCCGGCAGCGTTTCGTCGCCGTGTGCCTACCAGTCACAGAAGACTTCTGCTCGGCAAGGGCACAGCACAAAAAAAAAACGAAAAAATAACAACGGATTAAAGAGGGCAGTGTACCCTTGCGGGCTCACATGTGCCGGCCAGGTGATAATGTGTGCGTGTGTGTATGTGCGTGCGCGGGAGGGGAGGGGGAGTGGGTTCGTGGGATGTGAACTCTATCAGTAACTTCATTATGTCGGTGTTTGCGCTGTTGGCGTTCTCACACGTGTACGTGTGTGTGTGTGTGTGTGTGTGTGTGTGATGCGGCAACAACGCACCAACGAGAAGGCATGAAGCAACATAAAGCCGGGCACTCGTACAAGCAAAGAGCAAGGGATGAGACGGCGATGAGAAAAGGCGAAGCCTCCACATGCAAAGCCGCAGCGAGAGGTAATGTGAAACGCGCGAGCACCACTAAGAGCGTCGGCCGCGGCGAGGCAGCCGCGCACGTGGAACGCAATGCCAGCTGTACCGTGGAGGCGGAGACACAGACACGACTGCAATAGTGGAAAGGCGTACCGCTAACGCAGAGGTGGCGAGCAGGTGCGCGAAGCCACATTACCCTTCCCTCTCCTAAAAACCG
This sequence comes from Leishmania donovani, assembly GCF_000227135.1. Taxonomy (NCBI): domain Eukaryota; phylum Euglenozoa; class Kinetoplastea; order Trypanosomatida; family Trypanosomatidae; genus Leishmania; species Leishmania donovani. Next base: position 247,912 of record NC_018259.1, on the reverse strand, counting down.
AGACACAAGCACAGGCTGGCCTCTCCCCTCATCTACCTCGGCCAAAGGTCGAAAGAGAAGCCGCATATGGAGGGGGAGAAGGGCGATGGCACATTGGCTCCAAACAGTCGCGTGCGGCAGAGAGGTGCATGAGAGATAGCGCACACATCGCTCTCCCTCTCTGGTGTCTCCGTGCGTGCTGAATCCCCATGCTGCTCTTGTTTTCGTCCCTTTCCGTCGTTTATGGGGAATGCAAGCTTCACTGTTTGTTCTGCCACGTAAGAAGGGCGCTTTCTTTAAGAGGTGCGCGCCCGCTCATGCGCTTGCAAGGCGGCCGCAGTGATGTGCGGATGCGCGACACGCGCATCAGCGCTGCCTACTACTCGGCAAGACAAAGACGCGAGAAACAGTCCCCTAGGCTCTGCATAGGTGGCCCCACAAACATGAGACGCGGCGTTTGACGGGCTTGCTAAGTTTGCACAAACACGAAGAATAGCAAGGAAAACGACGCGCAGATTTGAGATGAATGGCATCACCATCCTTCCTCGGCGAGAAGAACGGGGAGAGTGGGAGAGGCCGAGGCAGGGACACATGATGATGGAGGGAGAGCAGACGCGCAAGCGCATATACACCGATGCCCCAACACACTCACCAAGAAAAGAAGACGGGTAGCAAAGAAGAGCGGGGAAAAAAAAAACGGAAACGGAGGTGAAAAAAAAAACGAAACAAAAAAACGAACAGGGCCAAAACACAGAGAAATGAACGAGCGGATCAGACACGCGAAGGTCCAAAAAGATGACGAGGCGTCGGCTGCACGCCAAGCACCCGACAAGAGAGGCGACGTGTGTGCGTGTGAGAAAGAAAGACAGTCCAGCAAGAGCAGCTGTCACACGTACACAGGCAAAGTTATGTCAGTAGAGAAGATTAAACGTTTGCAGGATGGCCTGCACCCCTGACCACCTCTCCTCCTCACCCCCCCCTCTCTCTCTCACCTTTGAGAAGTTAAACGAAAAAGGAGAAGAGCGGGGCAGAAGAAGGAAAGAAGAGGAGAAGTAAGCGAGAGAGACGCACAGCCACAACAACCGCGTGTGTCGACAACACACAGAGAGAGACGCAGACGCAGACGCACATTCAACGAAGAAGTGACAAGAACGCGAAAAAAGACACAACCACCGATGGGAAGTAGAAAAGAAGTCCGAAACACGACAAGACGCAACCGCACGCAAGTGATGAAGAACAGCAAAAAGATGTGCGAGTGTACAGGAGCGCATACACGCGAATTCCGCAGCCACTTCTGCGTTTCTCTGCGCATCCTTGCCTGCTAAGGAGGGCCCATAAAAAACAACAAGCATGCTTCTGTGCGAGACTGTGGCCATGCATCCCTTCATCCACACACGAAAGACACTCGCGGCATCAGCGACAGTGAGAGAAAAAGCTTGAGAGATTTTTTGTCCGCGTGGCCATTCTGCCACGAGCAAGTCAACAACTATGCGCACACACGCAATCGCAGTTCTCCTACCTCTGCTGCGCCATGGCTCAGCCCTGCTCGTCTGGGACGAGCCGTCCTGCCGCTGCATTGGGCCATGCTTCTAGCGTGCACCTCTCGTCCTTCCTCGGATACGTGCTGCGCGATCGGCGCCAGGCGGACCCGGCTGGACTGCATGCCTTGATCCAAGCAGGCCACCTCCGGGGTCCTGCTCGAGGGGCGGAACACCCTGGCGTCTGGCGCGCGGGTAATTAGGGGCGGGCCTAGGCGCGTGCCGGATGAGCTCAGGGAGGCAGTTGCCCAGCTGCAGGCGAGGGCCCTCGGAGGCCCCGCACAC
>NC_018259.1:230669-245607 GCF_000227135.1 Leishmania donovani | reverse complement strand
AGTCACCCGCCGCTGCAGGAACCAACCGTACAGACACCTGCACGCGCGCAGCTGGGCAAGCACCGTCGGCTGCCGTCTCGCGAGCTCGATATCCTTGTTTATATTCGTTGAATCGCAGACACCACTCGTGCTGAGGTGGTACAAGTGTGGCCATGCCAGCACATCTTTTCGGCAAAGTTCCAGTGCGGGCACGTCTGCCAACGCCAAGAGCCCGAAACCGTGCCCAGCAGCAGACTGCAGGTTGCTGGCCTCCCACTGAGTGAGCACTACACCCTGATATCACTGTTAAGTGGCTGGCATCATCCGAAAGTTCGACAGAGACCGAAAAGCACAAGAATGGCAAGCAAAAACAGCAAGGAAAACAGCGCGAGAAAAAAAAGAAGTAATAATGTCTTTGCGAGTGTTACGGCGTTCGCAGAGCACACACACGCACGCACAGAGATGCACACGGATGCACATGTCCAAAGATCTGAGCTCTTGGCACAATAAAACAATTTTCAAAAAGAGTCATTGGTCGATTCGGGCTGAAGTAATAGGGGAAATGACACGCAGCGCATGTCCAGGTGCCCACATCCATCATGGAGCTATAGAGTGCACAGGTATACATGCATACGCGTGTGTGCGCGTGAGACGGCGAAGTACGCTTGTGCTGGAACGGGCTGACAAGTTTAACATCATGCCACGTGCTGCTATTCCTTTTTGTTGTTTCGGTAGGCGCGCGCCGCCTCATATGTGGAAAAGATGCGCAGAAGTGTGGCGCGAGTGAGCATGAAGGGGATTTGGAAGAGCAAACAAGTCAAAGAAACATGGTGGACGAAATGAATGGGCGGAAACGTCGAAACACACAGGCACATGAAAAAAGGAGAAAAAAAAGAGTGGCGACACGCTGAGAAAGCAGGCGGGAAATCGGCTACACGACCCCCGCCTCATCCGACGGAGCAAAGGAAAAAGGGCAAAGAAAAACAACGCCACGGTCAACTCGCACTTAAAGACAACAGAGAAACGCAGAAGGAAAATACGGGCAAGTCAGCAAGGAGGGGAGAGAGGGAGGGCGCACCTAGGCACACGCACGCAGTGGATAGGTAGAGCGAAAAGAGATGGGAAGGGCGAAGACGAGTTACTGTCGCCTTTTTGCTTGAGGGGGTTACGTGAAAGAGCAGGAATGAGCGCACACGATCACATACTGGGGCACATGAGGAGTGTGCATAATACCATCCTCCTGCAGCTCTCGCTGTCGCTCTTGCAACACGCTCCACAAAATGCCTCCTCTTCCAGCTCGCACTCCTGCGGTGTTGATAGAGCCATTGCTATTCTTGCTGTTTATGGGTTGCCTCTGGCGGCGACCACCTGTTTCGCTGTTGTTCTTCGTTTTCCAACGCCTTCGCCAGTGAGGGAGAGGGAGGAAGGTAGCAAAGAAGTGCAATGAATGAAACAACCACAAGAGCGACAACAGAAGCCATGGTGTGTATGTGCGGTCGTGTGCCAGGGAGCTCGGAATCGCCCCAACATCAGAACGCATGAAGGTGCATTAATCGCCTCGCTTCGCCACCCGCGCATATATTTTCCATGGTGGCGGACGCATTCGTGCGAGTCGCTGTATGCACGTTCGCCGTTCCGTGTACTGAGGCCTCGCTTTCTCTTTCTCTCCTCTCTGTTCGCCATTCAAGTGGAGAACGTCAGACACTGCAGGCTCGTCTGTGAGGGGGGGGAGATGGAGAGAAAGATGCACACGCACCTACGGAGAAAAAAACGAAACGTCCAAAGACGACATCGAGAAAAAACGCTATAGCATCCGTAGCGACGTGCGGTGGGCGACACCAGAGACACACAGACAACCATCGAACGGGTGAGCCGTAGCAGCAGTACCTCCCCCACCCTCATTTAAACCAGCATACATGTAGACACGAACGCAAGTAAGCAGAAATCTGAAATCAGCAGCAGCAAAGAAACAACGACGACATCGAAAACAAAAGGGAAGAACAAGGAAAAACAGCGAAACCGGCCAGCGAAGGAAAGAGAAGGTGAGAACAAGAACGGAGATGATAACCGGGAAAAAGAAGAAAGAGTGGAAGCAGAGGTAAAACAGAGCAAGACAAAGGGAAAAAAAAAACATAAAACATAATGAAGCGAAGAGGGGTTGTGTCAATGCCTATGCATGTGTGAGTTTTGTGAGGGTGGGTGTGAAGCAGTGCGAGGGGGTGGGAGACGGATGCGCACGAGGACACGGGAGTCTGCGAATTCAGCACGCTCCAACACAGGCACGCACGCACACAGCAAGGATCGACGGTGCAGCTTTACTTTTTGTTGTCGTTTCGGCATCTACTCTTTTGTTCGCTGTCGGAGGGTTCCAGGGGCAGCAGCGCCAGATGCACACCTCTCATCTCGCAATGGAGGACTCATATTGGGGCATCAAGAGCCGCCTCGTCGGGCGAGTCTCCCAACATTCGGCGGCGAGAGAGGGCGCTCGGAAAGGGGGCCGGCGATGGGCGCACACAACTTCTCGAGGAATGCCTCAAACGCGCGAGTAAGCGGCGGGTATAAGAGGCGGTCGCAGCAAAGTATCAAAGATCGATCTCCTCCGGCTCGTACTCGGCCTCTACGTCCTCGTCGCCGTCGACGGCCATGTCGTCGTGCATGACTCGGTGGTCCTCTGTCGGTGTCACTGAGGAGTCCGTCAATCCCTTGGAGTGCCCTGCATTCACAGGGCCGTCAGAGGCCGTGTCCTTGGCGTTGGCCTCGTCTGGTTCTTCCTCATTCGTGTTGTCATGTGGCCTGTACGCTTCCGGGATCGACTCAAGCGCCTTCTCTGGTGTGGCATGGGTGCTCACATGCTCGCGGAGCAGCGCATCGAAGCCGACGCGGTCGGCGTGGAGGAGGTGCGCGGCCTGCGCATTTAGGGGATCTGATGGGTTGGGGTAGCGCAGCAGCTGCGGAAGGAAGACGTCGAATATGTTCTCCAGTTGGTACATGGGGGTCCATGTCTGGTTGATGACGTCGAGGCAGACGCTGCCGCTACGCTCGTCGACGTTCGGGTGCAGGATGCGGTTACAGAAGCCGATGGACGGTGACTTGAACGGGTAATCGGATGGTAGCTGGACGTGCAGCATCCAGGTGCCATCCTCATACGGCGTGCCCTCCGGACCTTTAAACTCTACCCAGAACTCGGCCACTGTGTCGGACGGGTACACCTTGCGCGTTGAGTTGCACAACCGCATGTAGTCCATCTCCCGACGGCGGTTGCTGCGGAGGTTGCCTGCGCCGCTCATGTTGGATGCGGTGAAAATATGTCTGCCTCCTTTCCCTTGTTCGGTGGTGGCGGCTGGGACCTGTGGTGGAGCGAGAAACAGCAACGGAGAAGAAAGAAGGGTGGTGCTGTTGGCTGAAAGGGAGCAGACACCAGGGAGGGAGGGGGACTCCTCTGTCCTTCCCTCGCGATCCGCCGAGTCCCTTGCGCCTTCCTCGATGTATCCCAGGGGCACGGCAGACGGAACGGGCAAAAAGGGGGGCCGAGTATGAATAGCCGAAGGTTTGTGCGATGCCGGTGTGCGTGAGGGGGAGAGGAAAGCAACGGCGCAGGCAGAGTAGTGAGAGGATATGGAGGGGAGGCACAAACAGGCTGTCGAGTAAATCTTTGTCTGCTTGCGTCTCACTCGGTGCGCGTGCGTTTGCCCTCACAACGCGGTCGCCGTACTCCTCTATGTGGGTGTGTCGGTATCAGCCAGAGTGTGAGGCAGCGGGACGAACACGTTGAAGAGGTACAGCGACAGCGGCAAGGATAAGCGAAAAAAAAATGCGAAATAGAGGGAGAAGAGGGCAAACGAAGAGGGCGTCGAGGTCACAGCAACGCGGAAGGCCGCTGTGGGACTACGCGTCGCCCTTTTCGTTTTCCCCGTTTTTTTTGTCCCCTGTTCGTCTCGTTGTCCACCGGAGGTGTCGAGGTCGGGCGGCAGAAGGAAGAATACAGTGCTTTGTGTTTGCGGGAGTGGGGTAGAAAGGAGGAAGTGGTGTGAGGTTCGGCTGGATATGTCGGATGTCGCGGGAACCTGCGGGAGAGAGGAGAAGTGGGAGGAAGATGGCGGCTTTCGAGAAGGCAAATGAGAAATAATAGTGTTTGATTGGTTCAGTGGTGTGTTTGGTACTGATGGAGAGACGCTTGATGTGGTGAGAGTGACGATGGCAAGCACCTTCACTCACGGCACGCAATCATACAAGGGGGAGGGGAAAAGGGAGGCAGGAAGAGAACGGAGATTCAGGGGTGGCACAGCATCACTGCATGTACGTGCCAGGAGGAAGGCGGCGTCCCTCACTGGCATACGCGGCGAGGGGGGAGAGAATCACCATCGCTTCCGCTGCCCTCATCTTCGGCGGCGGGCCCTTGTCGCCCGAACAGTTACGGGAGAAGAGAGACCGGCAGGTGCAGAGGAGGCATACGCAGTCACACACACAAGCACAACAGTGAAGTGGTCTTCACGACGGCGCTGTTAAAGGCAGCCCAAAGCTGTGCCGCTCCTTGCGTGAATTCGCTGCAACCGACACTTTGGATGGCTCTCAAGGGAAACCTCCTCTGGTGCGTGTTTGAGGTTGGTTGCTGCACACACGTGCACACCCTCCTGCACACTCGCCCGCGCACGCCCATACGAAGGCATCAGGCTATGGCCCACGAAGACACCTAAGCAGCAAGCAGAATGCTAAAAGAACAAAAAAAAAGACAAAGGCTATTCAAGAACACAGAAATGCACGAGCAACACACATACATGCACACACGCACATATGCACAGCGCAAAAGAGCGTCGACAAGGGCCCCATCATCCACAAGGACCACCAACAAACCACAGACAGCCGCCAAAGGCAAGCACACAATGAGGGACAGGGGGGCAACACCGAGAGACCGAGAAGGAAGTCGCTACAACAAAGCAAACGTGAAGGGGTAAGAAACTGCGGAGGGGGAGAGGGAGTGGCAGGCAACGCAGTGACCGAAAGGGTCGGGAATTTCATGTGCAACCACGTACAGATATGTCCAAATAAAGCGCCGTTCCCCCCCCCCTCCGCCTGCACATTCGGCTCCCGCCCTTCAGTGCTACAAAAAAAAAAATGAAAAGGGGCAGAGCTACCGAAACGAATCCACAGTAAGGATCAAAAGAAATGGATCCTCGAAGGGGCGACGCAGCTACACCTCCACAAAAATACGAGTGCACATGCGTGCATGGACACGACCCCGAAAAAGCAGCTCCAAAGGTGAATTACGTAGCAACTGCCTCCAGGATCGAGCATATGAGCACACATACACACACGCCGAGACACTATACATATATATATATGTGTGTATATATATAAGCGAGTTCGTGAAAAACAATGCTGGTACAGCAACGAAAACAAGATGATAAGACACTACAAAGAGAACAAGAAGCGGGAAAAAAAGGGGATGGGCGCTGCCTGGCCTCGCGGTCGATCCAAGCAGCAAAAAAGAACGGACACACGCACACACAGAACGACGGCGCAACCCGAGAAGAGGTGGTAAAAAAAATGAATACGCCAGAAGGCATTCAGGAAACATGCGAAACAAAAAGGAAGAACTTTGTTGTTTCGGCTGTCCATCTGCTTTCCTTTGTCGTCGTCGGCGTCCTCCCGGGCAACCGGCCACAATGCCAAGCATGGCGAGAAGACAACAGAGAGAGAAGAAACACGGCGCCACTGCCCCGAAATGAGCATGCGCGAGTGCGCCGGAGGCGCTGAAATGAGGCAAAGTCGCACCCTTCCTTGCACACGGAGGAGTAAAAGCATATTTAAGGGGCCCACTGAGCCGCGACACCACACATTTTGCTTTCAAGTGTGGAATACTGATGAGTGGTCCCCTAGCCAGATGTAAAGAGATACACATGTGCACAGGCGCCTCTACCGTGTGGCACAGACGCACGCACACGCTCGTTACACGTGTGCCTTCCCAGTCAGCGGGCACAGTACCGACTCGCAGTTCTCGCTAATCTCCATCCCGCAGTCTATGCAAATGAGGACGAGGTCGTTATCGCTCGGATGGGGTGACACTGACTTGAGCAGCACCTGCGAAACAGAGCGACTACGCCGAGCTTCCGGCGCCTTCGTATTTAACGCAATGTCGCCTTTGTTAGAGTTGGGCATGCGAAAGCTACCAGAAAGATCGACGCATAAAGACCCATTCAGGTCCTCGTTGGTGATGGAGTCAGAGCGGCTGAGGTCGGCGTTCGTCGCCGGCGGTTGCTGGTGCATGTCACCCGCACAAGTCCCCGGCATAAGCGCAATTAAGGAGTCAGACGTGCATGGCACATCAGTTTTGAGCGGATCCTTGCTCGATAGATTCGTCACGCCTGTCGTCTGTAGCGTCGTCTCCCCCATCTTGCTAGGCGAGGCGTTTTCGGGGCCCGCTTTGGCGTTGCCGCTACGCTGTTTGGTTTTCTTCGGTGCCGCCCGCTTGGCCTCTTTCCCCTTAATCGAAGATACCTCACAGCCCATTGCCCATGTACACTATTTGGTGAGTGTGCTAGTGTGTGTGTGTGTGTGTGTGTGTGTATCGTCGCAGCAGCAGCGAACAATGGAGAGAGGGTGGCGATCGAGAGTGTGGCGCGTATATGGCTGCGTCTTGCCTTTGTCTTTGTTGCCTTCCCCCTTTCTTTTCTGTTTATTTGCCTTTCAACACAGAGAACGCAGTGGAGCGCCCACCGAAAGAGAAACTAAGGAAAAGAGGGAAAAGAAGAAGCGGCAGACCGTCGCCGGCCTCAACGGCAATGGTGTACGAGGGGGAAAGAGATGCAGAAAATTATAAACCCAAGGTGGACACCACAAAGCAAACACACACACATATAAGCGCGCGCGCAGCGAGGGAGACGAGTGAGGGGGCGTACGATAGCGCTGAGTAGGACGTCTTGTGACAGAGGGGAGGGGAGCAGAAAAAACATACAGGTAGAATAAGGCACGCGATGCGGGGAGAGAAATCTCTGTAACGCATACAGGCACACGCACACGCACACACCAAAGAAACAAGGCGGAGGAGACCGAAAAAGAATTATTGATGTGAGCACGCATGCGCAGTATTGCTAAAAGAGGAAAGCTAAACAGTTCACCGCAGAGGAAGTAGGTCGGAAGGCAGGATGGGGTCCGCAGTCACGCGCAACACAGCACAACTACCACAGCCGGCAGTGGAAAGATAGAGTGGTGACGATGATGCAATGAAGACGCGGAAAAGAAAAGCACACGCGAAGACACACCCAGATAATGGGCGCAACGAAGCCCGAAATTGACGAAAAGGGATGACGGGCGCCACGAAACGACTCGAATCTCACCTCAGAGAGTGTCTGGAGAAAACAAAGATAGGGGGGAGACAGACGCCCGCCGTCAACGCACGCACAGAAGGGCGACTCGAATAGCGCGAGTCGATGCACGTTGGAGCGAGCGCTTCTCCTCTATGCTCTGTGCAAGCCGAGAGCGGCTCCGCCTCTCCTTTTGCCTCTCCAGAACGAAATCACGCGAACAGACCCACACAACGCTGAAAGTGGGCACACCAAGAAAAATAAAAACGTGGGCAAGCGGTGAAACACGAAACGGGCACATAAAACACTGTCGTCAACACATGACGAGACTTCTCCACAACACCTGCGAGCGAGTGTGTGGGGGCAGGTGTGGGTGGGCGCACACGTGTATCGGTGTTTAGATTGTTGTGGCAGAGATGAAAGGGAAGGAAAAGGAAGAGGTGCACTCCGAGGGGTGGCTGAGAAGCAGGAGCATTCCGCCGTCATCAAGCGCGCGTCAATGCGATCGCGAAAGTGCATCAGAAAGCTTGGCAGTAAAAGAAGCACGGGAAGTAATAAGGAGAAAGATCATCTGATTGTGAATCAGCCGCATGCGCTGCGCCACAAGTGGCTGCTGTGTGATCTCATCCACACACACACACCATTAATCAGACACCTCGTCGCCTCAGCTAAGAGTTGCGGCGCTCTCATCGCTAATCTGTTTTCCCTGGGTTTATTTTTCGCTCACGAGAGTCTTCACACGTTGCACCCGCGAAGGCTGCCACCCACTGACACACATGCACGCGCCTCTACGGCGCCAGGCAAGAGTGCCGCTCCGCGAAGGAGAGAGCACTGTTCATGGTGGAGAATCACACACGCGGGCGCACGAACGCGGCGCATCTTCTTAAACGTAAAGTCGAGGCGAGAGAGAGATTGTAGGTCTCCAGCCCGCAAACGACCGCACACACACACACATACACACACATACAGCCATCCACATCTTCAGACGGCTGGAGCCGTCAACACTCGGCCCGGTCGACGCCCCCCTCCGCCTTTCTTTCAACACACTACTGAGCAGCGAATTTCGAAAGGAATCAGCGCGGGGAAGCACATACGAGGAGAACGGCATGGATGGGACAGCGCTCCCTCCCCTCCCCCACAAAACAAAAACTGCCAATGCTTTCGCCCTCGTTGCTGCAGCCTGCATCCTGCGCGCGCGCCCCCACCGCTTCACCCTGTCGCACGGCTGGCAACTCTTCTCAGTAGTTGTAATCATCGCGCATCGCGTTGAAGGTGTCCACGTGCTGGCGGATCTTGCTACCGGGCATCCACGTCACATAGTCATCTAAGCCGCGAGGCACCAGAAAGGCGGGATCGCGGATCTGCGTGGTGCCGACGCGGACATGGCCGTGATGCACGATTTCGGCGCCTAGCTTGCAGTTACCCGCCATCTTGAGGTCGCGCAAAATCGTTGGCAGACGGCGCTTGCAGAACGCCTCTACGCCGACCTTATCGACTTCGGCAAGGCCTAGCTTTTCATGAATGAGCCCCATATTGTACAGTTTCTCCATCAGTTGCTGCGTAATCTGAATCCGAATTTTGCTATCCGCCGGAAGGTAGCGCAACTGAGTCTGGAGCTGTCGAATGAGACCCACGAGGCGCATGTAGCGGCGGTAGTCCTCGCGATCCTCAAGGTGATACTTTGTGATACAGAACGGTTCGTGCCAGTTGTCTTGCGGGTACTGCATGAAGTCGTGTTTCTTGAGGAGCTTGCGCTCGTGGAACTTTAGAGGGCGATGAATCGGGTTGCCGTGGGAGTGCTGCGAGGCGGGGGTGTACTTGCTTCGCTTGCTGCGCTTCACAGATTCCATCTTTCCCTTCATGGCTTCCATGCCCATGGCGGCCTTGAAGCCCTTCTTCTCGGCTGTGTCGCGAGCCATGGTCGACCCCTCGCGCTCGCGGACGTCCAAGGTGGCAAGCGCGTTTCACGCAAAATACTAGCGAGCCTGTGGAAGAGGTGCAATGAAAAAACACAGAGAGCCTTCTGATGAACTTGCAGCTCCCCTAGCAGATACGTGGCTGGGTACGGTTTGACCACTGGGCACGAAAGAGAAACGCACCCGAGAGATTTTGAGTGAGGAGGCGATGGGAGACGGTCGATCATGTGAAACAAAAAGGAGGGCGGCATTTCACATGTGTGCTGGCACGTGTAGAGGTGAAGGGGTACGATGTCTCTTCAAGATGAGGCACCGGAGGGAAGGGGAGCAGCAGCAAGGCAAACGGCCTCGTGTGCGTGCCCCCAGGGTTCACATCGCAGCGTCGGATGCTAGGCCCGCTTGGCTTCTCTCGGCCCATTCCCTCAAAAGTAACACGCACTAAGCAGAGCCATTCTTAGGAGCACGAATGCCGCTGATTGCTTGACGATGGCGTATGTGGGTGTGTGGGGGTATTGATTGCACCGTTACTTCTCCTTGTTCGCCTCGTGTGCGGTTTTCGTGTTTGCTTTTGTTCCTTTCTGCGTGCTTGTCGGAGGGCCTACTGCCTTCAGAAGCACATGCGATGCGTCGTGCACCGCCGCGTACGCCACGGAGAAGGGGGAGAGAGGGAGAAAAGTGATGGACGCAAGAAAGAACCAAAATACATTGGAAAAAAAAGACGATGTGTTTGTGTGTGCGTGTATGTCAGCACCCCGCCAAAATCTAATTCCTTGTGCGTTGCTGAATTGTGTCTTCGTTCTTTTGCGCCTCCTTTTGTTTCCACATCAGGCACATATACGTACGTACACACCACCCACATGCATGTGTGCACGCAGACAGGGAAGGGGATTGACATCTTCCGGAGAAGGATGCCCAGAACAGGACAGAAGAAACGCAACATGCAGACACAGACCAAACAAAAAAAGGTAAAACACGACGCGGAGGAGGAAAAAGGAGAGCAGAAGGGGGAGAGCGAAGAGCCCGGCCCCACTTTACCAACAGCATGAAGGACGACACATAGACAGGAAAACAACACGCGCAACACAGAAAGTCACGACAAGGCCAGATTCATCGCCGGACAAAGGATTTTCAAAAAATACACACACACATATGTGTGTGTGTGTGCAAAGGAACACCCCGAGAGGGCGACAGTCCAATCTGTGCGCCGTAATAATAATAAAACAGCGGGAAGAAAAAAAAAAACGACGGAGGACGGAGAACGGGAACGGGAGGGAAGGGAGGCCCTTGATAACAGAGGAGAATGAACGTGCCAGAAAAACAAAGACCCAATAGCAGCAAGCGCCTGTCCATGCCGGCGCTTAGACACACACACACACACACATTCCTGTAGAGAAATAGAGATAGGCACCAGCAAAGCAGGCAAGCGACTGGATCCCATCAGACACACCTCGAGCCATAGGGCCGGGGGACAGGAGAAGGTGCGTGTAACAGATATGGCAATACCAAGCACCAAAATACCGCTAAAGAATGGCAACACGGCAAAAAAAAAGGGCCGACTGTGAAGAGGAGGAGGGGCAGAGGTAGTAACAGGCTTCTGTGCTTGTCTGTGAGAGTGCGCCAGAGAGCCCGTCTGCTCTCCCTTCTCGAGCTGGGGAGGAAAAGAGGGGGAGAGGGGTACGGCCTGCACGCCCCTGTTATTATACCGGCACACGCATCAAAGCCCGCGCGACCGAATGGTGTTGCCCGGTCGGTAGTCTTGCTCGCGCTGAGACTCCTGCCGCTCAAGATACATCTTCATCGAGGTTACCTTCAGCTCCTCTAGCTTCGACAGCAGCGCCTCGTTCTCCAGGATCATCTCGTCGTAGCGCTGTGCAGCCTTGCTGGCTGTCGTTTTGGCATTCTTGATCTTCTTCTGCAGCGCCTTTTCCTTCATGCGCTCTTCGTTGATGCGCTCCTCGCATTGCGCGGCGTTCTCCGCCAGACGACGGTTGTTGCTGGCCGCCAGTGCGTTCAAACGATCCGCCATTTCGGCATGGAAGTTCTGCTCCTGCTGGCGCAGCTCCAGCTGCTTGTCCTGCAGCGCCTGCTCCAGCTCGTCATTCTTCTGCTTCTCCTTCTCGAGCTGCCGGTTGGACCACTGCACCATCTGGCGGTTGCTCTCAAGCTCCTCGTTCTTGATGGCGAGGGCGTCTTCGGTTCGCGCCACTTGCTCCTGCAGCCTCTGGTAGCTCTTGCGCTGCTCCTCGAACTCGGCGGCGGTGTTGCGGATGTCGTCGAGGCGCTGGTTCGCCTCCTCCACCTGGGTCTTGTAGTAGTCCACCTCGCTTTCCTTGGCGCGTACGGCGCTGGCCATCTCCGCCTTGACAAACTCGAGTTGGCTGCGCGCGTTCTCGAGCTCGAGGGCGAGCTGCTGGTTGTAGCTCTGCAGCTCGGCCACCTCCTTCGTCATCTCGGCCTTCTCCTCGGTGAACTGCGTGCGCTCCTCCTCCAGCATAGACTCCAGCTCCCGCAGCTTGCGCTCCGACTTGTTCAGCTTCTTGACGAGCTTGTCGCAGGCCTGGTCCTTCTCCAGCCGCATCGCCTCCATCTGGTCCTCCTTGCGCTGCAGCAGCTCCCTCACCTGGTTGGCGGTGGCTTCATCGATGCCGCCGATGCCGTTCATATCGGCCGGTATCCCTTGGGCGACACCCGCAGAGACAGCACCAGCGGCCGCGCTACCTGTCGCCGCCGAGTACGCTGTAACATGGCCGGTCTTGAGGAGTTCGTACTTGCAGATCATGTCATTGAGCCGCATCTGGTGCTGATGCATGAGCTCTGCGAGGCGCTGCTTGGTGCGCAGCTGCTGCTGCAGCTGCGCTACTACGTCACCGTCGACTGGCTCCTCCTCGGTCGCCGCCAGCACAAACGCCTGCACCTCGTTCGCGGTGGTCGCCTCTGCGCCCTCGAGGCTCTGCGGGTCGGCGATGCAGATGCCGAAGCGGCGCAGGGACACGTTCGTCTCCTTGATGCGGTTCTCGAGCACGGACTTGGCGTGGCGCGCCGCCTCTAACTCACGCATTATGGCAGCACGCTCCCCTCCGTTGCCCCACTCCGTTGGGTCTTGCCCAGGAACGCTGAGCGACCTGCGCGGACCGCCGGCGGCGCTAACAATGCTAGCACCCCCCTGCTCCTCCAGCATCAGCCGCAACCGCTTCACTTCGCGCTCCTTCTCGGTGACTTTCGACTTTGCTGACTCGACCTGATCCTGCAGCGCCTTTATCTCATCCTTCGCCTTGGCCAGCTTCACCTTGATCTTCTCTTGATCGCGCTCGATCTTCTCCCGCAGCTTGACGTTCTCCTCTCGTAAGGCGTTGAGATCTACCTTGAGCTGCGATGTGGCGCCTTGCTCAGCGGTGCGGCGCGCCGCCTCCTCGTCCCGCTGACGCTGCAAGTCTTCCTTCGCGTGCGCGGCGTCGTTCAGCTGGCGCTGCGTCTGTCTCTCCAGTTCCGCCATCGCGCGCCGAGCGTACTTCTCCATGTCCTCCTGTGTGTACGTCACCTTCCGCCACTGCTCGTACTGCTCGGCAAAGCCATGGAGATAGAAGCCGATCTCTTTCACGTCCCACTCGTCTGATTTTTTCTTGGCTGCCTTGTCAGGCGACATGTGCATCCGAATCTGCTCCAGCTGCTCATCGGTGCACACACGCTTGAGGAAGTTGACATTGGCAAGCCGTAGATCGCGCAGCCGGCTGGACTCGTTCGACAGGTTCGACTCCACAAGCTCACGCCGCTCCATCTCTTTTCGAATCTCGTGCTGCCGCTCCACCACCTCCTTCTCTTTCTCCTCGATCTGAGCCAGCAGGAAGCGGTTCCGCTCCTCAAGTTCGATGCTGTTCTTCTCGCTGCCGCCGCGAAGGTCGGAGTTCTCGACCTCGAGCTCCTCGATGCGCTGGCGCAGGCTGTCCTCCACGTTGAGGTCTACGTTGCCCAGCCGCTTCTTAAGCTCTTCGATCTGCTCCATCAGGTCCTGGATGCGGGCATCCTTTGGGTCCATGTTCTTGATGGGCTTGTTTTCGATCTGCTTTGCGCGCAGCGCAAACCGGAGCGTCGAAATCGTCTCGGACAGGTTCTTATCGGAGGGGCCGACGTTCGCGAACATCACTGTCTTGGCATTACCGCCCAGGGAGTCCTTCAGCAGCATCGTCAGCGGTGAGCCGCGGTATGGGATGTGCTTTGCCCCCTTCACGATTGTGTCGATCACCGTGGCCAGCGCGGACAGGGACAGGTTGATGTTGCACCCTTCTTTTGCCGTCTCGCCAGTTGCGTTCGTCTTGCTGAGCTTCTCCGACCCGGCCAAGTCGACCACATTGATCTTGCTCGTCATGACGATTGGCGAGCTCGGGTCGTTCTCGAAGTCGAAGTGCTCAATCTGCACTGTGAAGAGTGAGTGACTGCGGCTGCTTGTGTCATTTAGGTCGGTCGAGGCCGTCTGCCGCCTCTCCGTGCCAGCGTTGAACCATTTGATGGCATCCTCGAAGCTAGTCACCTCTGGCATCTCCGCACCCTTCACGTAGAAGTTCTTGGACGTGTTCTGCTTGATCTCCAGGTTTACCTGCTTCGAGGAGAGCAAGTCGCGTGACTTGCCGTTGTACAGCTCCACGTAGGACACCTTCACCTTAAAGGTCTTCGTGGACGATGTGAGCTTCTTGATCTCGGAGAAGAGGTAGTCGACTACCTGCGGCATCATACCCCACATGTTCCGCTGGCTCAGCTTACCTGTCATCGTGTGCGTCTTACCGGACCCGGATTGACCGTAGGCGAAGACGGTAGCGTTGTAGCCTTGCAGCACCGCATCCGCCAGAGGCTGCACCTCCTGCAGGAAGATGTCGCGCTGGGTGAAGGAGTTGTTGTAGACGGCGTCGAAGGCAAACACATCGGCGTCGCCGATGGGGTGCTGCACCACCACCTGGTTCGTTGCCAGATCGAGGCGAACGAGCGCCTTGTCACCGCGCTCCGCCTCGTACGGGAGGATGTCGCGGCAGCGGATGACGACGCGGATGTTCTCCGCCCCGGAGTTCGCTTTCACCATTTTGTGTTTACTGCGCTCTGGAGAAGACGAAAAAAAAAATAATAATAACGTAAATGTTGGTGCGCGGCTCTCTCTCAGCCTTCGGTGAAATATGTCTGTGGGTGAGGGTGAGGGAGGGGTACCCTTGACTTCGTCCCAGATAGGCGCGTGCGAGCACACGTGTACGAGCGTGTGGAGGGTGTCCGACGAGGAGGAAAAAAAGAGCATGTGTGCAGGAGGACGGTAGTGTGGACATCGAGAGAGAGCAACGAGGCGGCGAGGCGCGCGGTCGTAAAACCAATATATATATATATATAACAACGCGACTCTATCTCTGGCGAAAGCGCACTCACACGAAGAGAAGCGCATGTGTCTCGCATACTTTTCTTTTTCTGTGCCTTCATGCACTGCTAGACAACATGAGTGCAGGCCCACCCTACTCGCCCGGCATGTCGCAGGCCCATCGCGTCGCGCGAAGCAGCACTCGACACGCATCACAGTCGTGCGCCGACCCAGCCATCCGAGCACGGCCCCCTGCCCTCAAGCTCTACCCACCCGCCGCCTCGCAGTCAGCACCACAGTTGCCCCCACTATGCCGGTCGCCACCTCGTGCATCCCGCCGCGGGGCGGCTCAGGCTCCCCACACCAGTGGCCAGCGAGGGGCGCATGAGGTGCAGCACTCCAGTCACGCTCAC
>NC_018259.1:229924-230570 GCF_000227135.1 Leishmania donovani | reverse complement strand
ACATGAGTGCAGGCCCACCCTACTCGCCCGGCATGTCGCAGGCCCATCGCGTCGCGCGAAGCAGCACTCGACACGCATCACAGTCGTGCGCCGACCCAGCCATCCGAGCACGGCCCCCTGCCCTCAAGCTCTACCCACCCGCCGCCTCGCAGTCAGCACCACAGTTGCCCCCACTATGCCGGTCGCCACCTCGTGCATCCCGCCGCGGGGCGGCTCAGGCTCCCCACACCAGTGGCCAGCGAGGGGCGCATGAGGTGCAGCACTCCAGTCACGCTCACACGCTGCCTGGCCATATGGGCTGCACAGACGCGTTCACCGTCGCAGGTCGCCCCCACGCAACGCCATCCAGGGCCTGAGCGCCGGCATCAGCAGCCATGCATCGCTCTGACCTCCCTTCGTCGCAGGCACCTGACCCTGTCACCACCAGAGGTGCTTGTGCATTGGCAGGGGTAGTGGGGGCTGCCTCGCCTCCCCGCACAATGGGGTGCAGACCCCTGAAATACCACGCGCTGCGCGGTGTGCCGTCCCCTCCCCCGTCAGGAGAGCGTTGCAGCTCTAGCGGAAAGAAGACGAGAAGGAAAGGGGATGAGGAGCAGTGAAGTGCAGAGTACTGTGTCAAGTACTGCGATCCAGCGGCAGGCACCTT